>NC_090744.1:34239856-34254856 GCF_036898095.1 Palaemon carinicauda
AAACTTAAGTGGTTTTTTTTTTATTTATATTTAATTTTTTTTTAGTATAATCATTTTTAGAATAATTATGTACAGTTGGATATCACAAATTTTAAGTACTACTTTCTTAGGAGGATCTGGGATCTCCTCATTAACCGACCAAGAATTTTGCGTAGTTCCCCCTCTCTTCGTTACCTTGGCGGGGTGCTACGTGGCGGAAGGATACTCGCCCTGGGGCGCCCAAGGGTCAGCGTGTGAGGAAGCGCTGCTAGGTCGTCAGTAAGCGTATGTTTTAAGTCCTCCTCGATTTCCGTGTAAGATACTCGGAGTAGGATGGGTGGGCCATAACCCGAAAGTAGTTTGAGGCAAGTACTGTTAGGAAAAAATACAAATGACTTAAAATTTGTGATTTGTTCCAACACGGAGTACTTACCTCGAACTACTTTCTTAGGAGACTTATACCTTAGGACAGTGGTTCTTAACCTGGGAGTCGTGACCCCCGGGGGGGGGGTCGTTTGGGATTTCTTAGGCGGTCACAAAGGGTTCTGGAGAATAATTTATTTTTCATATACATTATACACGTATTTGAAATAGCCAGTAGGGCTTTTACCAGTTTGATGAGTACAACACTGGTCACAAGTTGGGTGGTCTGCTGCACATTAACCATAGCCAGTGTTACCAAAATAGCGTTAAATTCCCATAATAGCTCAATCGAATACTCCTCCAAGGCACGTGATACGTGACGTGAATAACGTGATATCTCTGACACCCCGCCATTGGTCAGCGGCCATGGGTGGGAGGGCTGCAAGGTGAACGAAATTTACATTATCCTCACCTTGTTTCATTAATGATCGTACATACGCATCTCCCCTAGTCCATGCTCATTGCATACATTTTGGGCAAAAGTGAAGGACTACTGTCCTATTCTCTCAATGCGTGCATTAACCATGTTGATTCAGTCCCCGTCAACCTACCGGTGCGAGGTTGGATTCTCAGCAATGGTTGCACTGAAAACGAAGGCACGCAATAGGCTTGTCATCGATGCTGACATGAGGTGTTGCCTATCGAACACTGGTCCTCGCTTTGATAGACTTATGGCTGCAAAACAATGTCAACCATCACACTGAGTGAATAAGAAGTAGGTGCTAGGTTTTGTATGATGTTGAATAGTTCTTTGGAATTGATAATTTTATGGCATTTGTAGAGGCTAGGAAAGTGGAATTTTTCAAGGTTTTTGTTCTGTGGTGTTTCCAATAAAATTGTATAGGAGTAAACCATTTTGTATGATGCTGAATAGTTCTTTGGAATTTATGATTTTATGGCATTTGTAGAGGCTAGGAAAGTGGAATTTTTCAAGGTTTTTGTTCTGTGGTGTTTCCAATAAAATTGTATAGGAGTAAACCATTTTGTATGATGTTGAATTGTTCTTTGGAATTGACAATTTTATGGCATTTGTAGAGGCTAGGAAAGTGGAATTTTTCAAGGTTTTTGTTCTGTGGTGTTTCCAATAAAATTGAATAGGAGTAAACCATTTTGTATGATGTTGAACACTTCTTTGGAATTGATAATTTTGTGCCATTTGTAGAGGCTAGGAAAGTGGAATTTTTCAAGGTTTTTGTTCTGTGGTGTTTCCAATAAAATTGTATAGGAGTAAACCATGGTCTCCCTGTATGTTTTTTACTTGTGCCTTTGACAAGGTTCATTATTTCCAAATCTATTATAGGGGGTCATAATAATACTCTGATTAGTCCCGGGGGGTCATGGGAAGAAAAAGGTTAAGAACCACTGCCTTAGGAGGAGGGAGTGGCTTACAGGCCGGAATATATCGCAACCATCCTGGGGCACAAGACCTAGATAGGAGGCTAGGTCTAGACTACCCAGTGGAGAGGTAGGAGGGCAGGGGAAATCAGGCAAAAGTCTACCTTATGTACAGCTCACCTTTATATATAATCCAGACATGGTGTACCTCAACGTCCATCTCTCACATGGAAGGAGGATAGGAAAAGGGTGGGAGAAGGGAGAGGGTAGCAAGGAAGGGGGGGGGGGGGGGGGGTAAGGAGGAACCTGTGTCGCTTGCGATTACTTCCCACGGGCTATCCGGGGTCCAAAACCACTAAACTTGCTACATAACTGAAATAACTGGCCCAATGGAGAATGCATCTAGGGACTTCCTCGTGTAATCCTTCAGATAATGGGCTGTAAAGGTGGATTGTCTTGCCCAAGTACCCGCTCGTAAGATTTGGCCCACTGCCATGTTGGTGTCAAAGGCCAAGGACGTGCTAAGGCCCCTAATATCATGTGGTCTCAAGGTCCCAGGGACAGTGGAGCCATCACCCTTGTAAGCCCTCTTGATAACCTGTTGGAGCCAGAAAGAGATAGTGTTCTTAGTGACTGCTTTCTTGACTGGGTTTGAAGATACGAACAAACTTTTAATAGCTGGCCTGAGGTTGAATGTTCTACTGAGATATTTCCTGATAGTCCTTACGGAGCACAAAAGTAGTCTTCCGGATTGTCCGAGCGGGGAATTGCTGGAATAGAGAATTCCTTGAACCTAGGGTCTGCAATTGCTGGGTTTTGGGTCTTCGCCATGAATTCAGGTAAGAACTTAAACGATATATCCTTCCACCTTTTCGAGTGTGAGACTTTGAAGGACAAGCTGTGAAGCTCACTCACCCATTTGGCAGAGGCAAGAGCTAGCAAGAATACAGCCTTAAGGGTGAGGTCCTTGTCTAGGATGTCTTTAAGAGGCTCGAAGGGGGGCCTCGAGAGAGCCCTGAGGACCTTGACTACATCCCACTGGGGAACCCTTGAGGAGCGAGGGTCACAAGACTGTTCAAAACTCCTGATGAGCATGGAGATGTGGCGAGAAGCCCCTGGGTTGATGCCCTTGAGTTGGAAAACCTGGCCCAGTGCCACACAGACTCCTTTGATGGCTGGAATGGAGACTCCCCGGTCGTCCCTCAGGTGAACTAGGAAGTCTGCAATACTGTGGACCGATGCGTCTAAGGGCCGCAGATTCTGTGTGACACACCATTTAACAAAAGTGGCCCACTTGGCCTGGTACACAATGCACGAGGTCTTCCGGAGATACCTCGACATCCTGGCAGCAGTCTTATCCAAGAATCCCTCTTTCCTTAGCAGGCGTTTGATAACCTCCACGCGTGTAGCCTCAGGCCCTGGGGGTTTTCGTGTAGCCTTCGGAAGTGAGATTGACTTAGTAGGTCTTCTCTTGCCGGAAGGGGCCACGGAGGAAGGGTGGTCAGGTCCTGTAGATCCGCGAACCACTCCCTCTCCGGCCACCAGGGCGCTACTAAAGTCATCTTTGTGGATCTTGATTACCTTAGCCTGCTGAGCACCTGCTTGATGATCCCGAAGGGGGGAAAAGCGTACATGTCGAGGCTGTCCCACGAGTGTTAGAAGGCGTCCTAGAACGCTGCTGTTGGATCTGGTACCGGGGAGCAGAATACGGGAAGCAGTGCATTGAGCCTTGTGGCGAACAGGTCTATCACCGGGGAGCCCCAACGCAGGAGAACCACCTGTGCCACCTGCGGATGAAGAGACCATTCTGACCCTACTACTTGTCTTGTCCTGCTGAGGCCGTCGACCAGGACGTTTTTCTTTCCCGGAATGAACCTGGCTGTGAGCAGAATGTGGTTCCTTTCGGTCCATTCCAGGATTTGAGCCGTGACGTCGCACAGTTCCCTTGATCTTAGGCCTCCCTGCTTCTTGATGTACGCCACCACCGTGGCGTTGTCGCACATAAGTGCCACCGAGTTTCCCTGGAGGAGACGGGCGAATGACGTCAGGGCCTTCTGTACTGTCATGAGTTCGAGCAGATTGATATGTCGGGACCTTTCCTCCACTGACCATTTTTCCTCTGCTGTTTCTTCCAGGAGATGAGCTCCCCACCCCTCTTTCGATGCGTCCGTGAAGAGCAGCATCTCCGGAGGAGCGGAAGCGAACGGAATTCCTTACAGCGTGTTCCTCCTGTCGGACCACCAGAGGAGCGCGTCCTTCGAGGAGGGGGACACCTTGACTAGCTTCTACGGGGACTCCTCCGCTGACCAGAGATCCTTCAGGTTCCATTGTATTGGTCTTAGCTTGAGCCTGCCTTGTGGGATCAATTTTTCCAAGAAGACCAAGTGACCCACTAGTCTCTTCCAATCCTTGGCTCTCATTGGAGTGTCTGCTATAACCGAGCAAACCACTTGTTTTAGGTTATCCAGCCTCTCCTGGGAAGGGAAGGCTCCCACCAGCTGGGAGTCCAGGACCATCCCCAAGTACGTCATCCTGGTGGTGGGGACTAACTGGGACTTTTCGAGGTTGATCGTAATCCCGAGCTCCTTGCAGAAGTGCCGCAGAAGTGTGCCTTGATCTTTTAAGACTGCCTCTGAGGCTGAAAGTGGAAACCAGTCATCGAGGTACCTGATCAGCCTGATGCCCTGTTTGTGTGCCCAGACTGAAACCAGGGTGAACACCCTCGTGAACACTTGTGGAGCTGTCGACAGGCCGAAGCAGAGGGTCTTTAACTGAAAGGACTGGGAACCCCACCTTACTCTGATGAACTTCCTGCTGGAGTGGTGCTGGGGATTTGAAAATAGGCATCCTTGAGATCCAGGGACATCATGAAATCCCCTTCCCTCAAGGCCACCAGCACCGACTTCAGCGTGGCCATCTTGAAGGAGATCTTCTCGATGAACTTGTTCAGAGCCGAGAGGTCAATGACTGGCCTCCAACCTCCTGTCGCTTTCTCCACCAGGAAAAGCCTGCTGTAGAAACCCGGAGAAGGCTCGTGGACGGGCTGTAGGGCTCCCTTGCTTAACGTGGCTTCCACTTTTGCTTGCAGGGCTGCCCTCTTCTCCGTGTATTTGAATGGTAGCCACTCTGCTCGATGTTCGGGGATCAGAAGGGGCGGTTCTGCAAGGAAGGGAATCCTGTATCCCTCCCTGAGGACTGTCACCGTCCACGGATCCACTTCGCTGTCCTGCCAAGCTTGTCAATACTGTTTGAGGCATCCCCTCACCTGAGGCATGGGAAGGCATAGGGGACCTCTCTCCCTATCTCCTTCTAAGGAGACAGCTAGAGCGGACTCTCCTTGATCCTGAATATTTTGGTCTAAAGGAGGCCGGAGGTTGGGCACCACTCCTTCTGGAGGGCCATGGGAATTGGTGCCAGGAAGAGGAGGAGGCCTACTGCCTAGCCGGAGGCGAAGGCGGGAAGGCCCCATCTGCTGACGATCTTCTAAATGAGGGCCGCCTTGCCACCTGTTGTCTGAGCTCGGCCGAACTCTTCAACTTCCCGACCCTCTCTACTGTCTCCGCTACTGCCTGGAGGGGGCACACGGTCTCGCACCAGACAGTGGAGTTCCTTAAGAATTTAGCTTCTCTCTCTGGGAGTCTAAGGGGCAGCGTGTTCAACACCATGTCCCTTCTCCTCAGTACCCAGTTAGCTGTCTGGGTAAGGGACTGGAAGGTGAGGAACTTCATCGCCTGGCCCCCCGAGTGGATTAGTTCCTGTAACAGGGCCTGATTCTCTGGCACCGACAGGTCGTGTGCCAGCTGGAAACCTGCTAGGGTGCACGCCCACCAGTTCAGCCATGAGGTTACGTTCACTATATCTTGCGAGGTGTTCTCCATCATGGCGGCCTCTGCTTACAAGACCGCCTCTTCCAGTGTGCGGAGCCCTGAGTGCCACCCGTCTGGCACATAGAATTTCTTCTGGGTTCTAAGGCCCAGCAGGAGCTTGAAGGAACCCTGGGCTCTCAGTGAGTTCTTCGGGCCTTACAGAAACTGATCTACATGTTCCATCCCAAGGGCAACGTCGGGCGCTAAAGGTAGGGTCAGGGATGGTTTCTGTTGGACAGGCTTGTCAACCATCCTGCCCAAACCTGACAGCCAGGCTTGTTCCGACGAAGGCTGAGGCTCGTCCAGCCTATGGTGGTGTCGAATGAGGGCCAGAACCTTCCTATATGATGAGACTTCTTCTGGAGAACACTAGCCTGTGCTCAACAACTCCTCCACTATCTGCACCTCCGTGTCGGAAGCAGCATCGAACAAGGAGGGATCCGTGGGAGCGGGGGCATCTCTCCCCTCTTGGCGGGATGATGGAGCGGCTGCCTCCGCCACGGATAGAGCCGCCGGGGTCGGGGTAGCCGTCATGGGTCTGTCCCTTCCCGGAGGAATCCAGATGGCGCTACTTGATAGTCGTGGCAGCGGCGTGCTCCGAAACTTGGCCGGAGTCGCTGCGACGAAGTGGCTGGGGGCCGAGCTGCTGGGTCCCATCCGCGGAAGATCCCATCGCGCGGATGGAGCCGATTACTTGCCGGGAAGGGACAACTGGAAGTGTGCTAATGGCTGCACCTGACAAGCGGGCGGAGCTGAAGAGACACTGGGCAAGGGTATGGAAGCGGCTCCAGCAGCCACCGAGGCAGGCACTGGAGCGGCAGCCGTCTTGCTAGACTCACGACGGTGATGAACCACTGTGATGTATCTCCTCCTCGAGGAAATCCTCTTCTTATACTTCCTTCTCGAGGACTTCGACCTTTTCCTGGCCGGGCTGTCGTGGGAGCTAGCTCTCCTCCTTCTGGACCTCTTCCGCTTCCTCCTGGAGTCCCGACCGCTAGAGCTTTCAGACGAGAAAGAGCTGTAGGAGGAGTAGCTGTCCGAGGAAAAAGAGCTGTCTGAATCCTCTGACTCTATCACGAGTCTTCTAGGGATCCTTGATCTGGATACCGGGGTAGAGTGCTCCATGAAGTCCGGTGGAAGCGTAACTGATGGCACCGCAGGCGAGCGGATAACAGATCGAGAGGCAAACCATCCCCCGAACTCTTCTTCATGCTGCATAGGGGAGGGGACCTGAAGGGCGTCCTAGGCACTGTCCACACAAGGGAGTCGGGGTCCGAAGAACACGTGGGCTGCCTTTCTTTGTCTTGACCGCCCCAGGAACCCGCTGAACCAGAAAAGCACTGCCATGATGGAGGGTTAGGCACTGTTTCGGACTTCCCCCACACCGGGTCTTCACTTGAGACGGGTCTTGCGGGCACCAGGCCTTCGTCTACCACACAAACTTCCACCACACTAGCAGACCCCCCACTCGTTTGCATAGGCCACCTTCACATCAGATTCCCCGACATCAGACTCATTGGGAACGGCAATGGTCTGATTCCCCGCAACGGACTTACCTCGTCCCCTACCCTGGGTAGGGGAAGGTGAAGGAGAACCTCTCTCCGAAGGTGCTGAGGGTGACGTTCATGGCGAGGAAAGGCTCGCCTTCTTGGGAGATCTCTTGGGTGCCTTCTTCTTCTTCTTGGCGAACAAGGGCCACTGAAGTTCTGCCCAGGACTCGCGCTCCTGGTACGTGGAGGAAGGAGAGCACTTATTCCCCCGACACGAGGAGCACAGAGTGTGCGAGTCGACATCTGGCTGAGAAAGCCAGGCTCCAAAAGACTTACCAGCTTGGGGCCCGGGGCAACATCGCTGGGATTCCATAATGATGGAAAGCGAACATGCAATCAACACAAGAACACAAGGGAAAGGTGAGGAACACAATGGGAACACATGGTGAACAAGGGATGAGAAACACAAAGGAACACGTGTGACACAAGGGATGAGGAACACAAGGAACACGTGGTACACAAGGTGTTCAGACGGGATAAGTGAGAGAGACCGGCAAGATGATATCTACGCTGCGATCAGACGCTTACTGACGACCTAGCAGCGCTTCCTCAGGTGCTGACCCTGGGGCGCCCCAGGGCGAGTATCCTTCCGCCCCAGAGCGCCCCGACATGGTAACGGAGAGAGGGGGAACTACGCAAAATTCTTGGTCGGTTAATGAGGATATCCCAGATCCTCCTAAGAAAGTAGTTCGAGGTAAGTACTCCGTGCTGGAACAAATATGAATTCCTGATCCAACCCACTTTAAAGAAGTGCACCCTATCACACCCTTAATATGTTGTGAGTTCCTGTGTTTAGCCCCGGCCACCAAGGTGGTGGGTGGAGCTACACACACACGCACTACCTGGTTACTCGTCTTACCTTACCTTATTGTGTTATTCTATGTTTGGGTTCCCGCAGGGCCCTCAGTGTGAGGCACCTCGTATATCCACCAGAGAGTTGCTAATGCATCTTCCAGTGTGTTTTGCATCTTCCAGTCTTGGATGGTCTGGGATGCATCTTCGGTATTTATCAAGCTTATTCTTAAAAACATTTACGCTCAACGCTCACTCCTGATATGTTTCTTAGATGAGCTGGCAGCGCATTAAATAGTTGCTGCATTATCGATGCTGGTGTGTAGGGGATTAATGTTCTGTGTGCCTTCCTTAGTTTTCCTAGTATTTTTTTGGCACTATTAATCTACCTTGGCTTGCTCTTTCTGATATTTTTAGCTCCATGATGTTTACAGTAATTCCTTCTATTTTCCAAGCTTGTATTATCATGTAGCATTTTCTTCTCCTTTCTAGACTGTATAGTTATAATAATTGTAGTCTTTCCCAGTAGTCAAGGTCCTTAACTTCTTTTATTCTAGCAGTAAAGGACCTTTGTACACTCTATTTGTGCAATATCCTTTTGGTAGTGTGGGTACCATATCACACTGCAGTACTCGAGTGTGCTACGTACATAAGTTTTGTAAAGCATGATCATGTGCTCAGCTTTTCTTGTTTTAAAGTGTCTGAATAACATTCCCATTTTTGCTTTACATTTACTCAACAGTGTTGCTATTTGGTCGTTGCATAACATATTCCAAGGTCTTTAATTGCTTCCTTGTTTATGATTGTCTCGTTATAAGGTCCCTTGTATGCATATACCATTCCTTCTCTGTTTCCATAATTTATTGATTAGAATTTATCGGAGTTAAATACCATCCTATTTATCTCCGCCCATTCATATATTTTGTTTAGATCTCTTTGTAGTGAGTTCCTATCTTCATCACAAGTAATTTCTCTACTTATTCTTGTGTCATCTGCGGAACTTCTCACTACAGAGTTTTTAACATCACAGTCTATGTCTGAGATCATAATAACAAACAGCAGTGCAGCTAATACCGTACCTTGTGGCACACCAGATATTACCTGGGCTTCATCTGATTTCTCGTCATTTGCAACCACTATCTGTTTTCTGTTTTGCAGAAATTCTCTTACCCATTTTCCTATCTTTCCCACAATATTGTGATTTCTCATTTTTTTCTCTAATATATTATGGGCTACCTTGTCAAAGGCTTTTGCAAAATCTAGATAGATCACATCTGTCTTTTTCATTTATCATATTTTTGTATATGTTTTCATAGTGTGCTATCAGTTGGGTTTGTGTACTTTTTCCGGGCACAAAACCGTGTTGACCTATATTAAACAAATTATTTTTAACCAAATGGTTCATTATTTTCTTTTTTATTAACCTCTCATACACTTTCATAATATGTGATGTTAGACTAACAGGTCTATAATTGCTTGCCTCTAGTCTTGATCCACTTTTGAAAATAGGGGTTATATAAGCTAATTTATGTTTAACATATATCTCGCTCATATCTACACTTTGTCTGAGCAGTATTGCAAACGGCTGGGACTCCATCTGGTCCGGCTGCCGATCCATTTTTAATTTCGCTTATAGCCTTGACAATATCTGCTTCATTAATATCTATATCCGTTAGATATTTAGCATTTTCTTCTCTCTTATTTCAGTTTCATTATTCTCATTCGCAATTCCTGGCGTGAATTCTTATATTTTTCTGCTAATATGTTGCATATTTCATTTTTTTCATTCGTTAACCGTCCTTCAATTCTTAGAGGGCCTATTTCTAATCACCCTTTATTCATCCTTTTTGCATAGGAGTAAAGTACTATGGGTTTTTTTTTGTTTTATATTTTGAAGTGTCCTTTCTTCTAAGTCCTTTTTTTCATTTTCTTTCGATTGAATAATCTTTTGTTCTATATTTTCTATATTACATTTTATTTCCATCATTTTCCACCCTTTTTTTTTTGCAAAATTTTTCTTCCATTTTCTAATTTTCTGAAATAAAATCCTTCTGTCTCTTGTTATGCATGTTTTTTGTTTATTTTTTTTTCGGTACATATTTTTCAACAATTTTCTCCAGTATTTTGTACAGTATGTCTGTATTTACCTGTATATTATCACTTATGAATACATTTTTCCAATCTTTGTTCAATTCTTCATTTATTTCTGACCATTTTATATTCTTACTGTAAAAATTATATTTTCCATATCCTTCCCAACGTTTTGTGCTTTGATTAATTCTGCGATTACTTGCTTTGGAATTGACTATTAATTCTATGACATTGTAGTCTGAAATTCCCGTGTTATACACTATTATTTCTTTAACATAATTCACCTCATTCACAAATACTAGATCTAGGACATTTTCCTTTCTTGTAGGAATGTAGTTTATTTGTTGCATATTATGTTCTAATAGCATATCCTGAAGCTTTTCAAATTGCCTCTTATCTTCTGCGCTACTATTACTCTCTTTTTATATGTATATATACAACCACTTTCTTCTATCCGTTCTTTCCAATCCACGAAAGGAAAGTTAAAACCTCCGGATAAGAGTATATTCCAATCTTTGTGGTTTCTACATATATCATCTATTTTTTTCTATAATTATGTCGAACTCCTTAGTATTTGGGGGTCTGTAAACTACAATATTCACTAGTTTTTCAAATTCAAATTCTACCATAATCAATTCACATTCTGTGTTGCTGTATTTTTCACAGACTTTTCCTTGATTTATGTCTCTTTCGTATATTGCAGTTCCCCCTTGATTCCTATTTGTTCTGTCTGATCTATATGTTTGGAAACCCTTTATCTGATCATCACTGCCAGTCTCTTGGGAATACCATGTTTCACTTATATTCAATATATCTATTTTTTCAATTTGGGTTAGTTCTTCTAAGAACTCTATTTTCCTTTTAGAGTTACTCGTGACTAAACCTTGTACATTCATCACTAATACGGTTTGTGTTTCATCCCCATTATTTATATTGGTAATAATATGGATTCTCCCATGCTTCCTTCCTGTTCTGATATGATGTTCTTTTCTTCATTTCCAGGAATTCTGTCATCAAAAAATCCAACTTTTCTATTATATTTGCTCTTTCGTCTTCATATTTATTTTTGGGTGTATACCTGCAATTATCCACATATCTGCACCAACCCCAGGCATTATAGATGTATTCTTTGTAGTTGGGCTCTAAATGTGCATATTTGGGTTGAAAGGCATCATATCTTGGGGCCTTTGGTGCATAGCGCGGTATACACTCGGCCTGCTTTTTTGTTTCTCTTTTTGTTTCATTTTGCTTTCATTTTTCTTTTCTGTTTGCTGAGTTTTCTTACTTTTATTCATGGATGCAGGATGCATATATCGACATTTTTTATTGTATTTCTATCTCCATATCCGTTTAAATACGCACATTTACCATATATTTCATTATTATGGCATATCTTTGGATGCTTGTAGTAGCATCTTTCGCCAATTCTGCATTTCCCTCTTTTCAGCAAATTGCAGACTTTATCCTTCTTTTCTTTTCTTTTTTCTTGTTCTTGCTCTTCCCTAAAAGTATGTAGGTCTTGGTAGAGTCTCTTGGGTCTATTATTTGTTTCTATCTGATAATTTATT
The DNA here is from genome assembly GCF_036898095.1 of Palaemon carinicauda. Classification (NCBI taxonomy): domain Eukaryota; kingdom Metazoa; phylum Arthropoda; class Malacostraca; order Decapoda; family Palaemonidae; genus Palaemon; species Palaemon carinicauda. The sequence continues at coordinate 34,251,461 of NC_090744.1, forward strand.
TCTTCGTAAGTATGTTGTTGGATGGCATCATAAGTTATATCAATGATTTCCTCTGCATCCTTACACATATCCTGTTCATTTTTCTCTTCTTCTTCTTCTTCTTCTTCTTCTTCTGCTTTTTCTTCTTCTTCATCTTCTTCTTCTTCTTCTTCTTCTTCCTCTTCTTTATCTTCAACTATTTGCAGATTTAGTCTCGACTTGATTATATTTTTTTCCAGACTAAGCATGTTGAACAGAATACCTTTGTGTCTATATTTTTTATTTTTTGCTGTATTCCAGCACATGTAGGATGTGTTGGAACATGGCAGGCATTGCATTTTCTAATCAGTTGTTGAGGATTATTAATGGAATACCATATCCTACATGTATTGCACCATTTTGCATTCTTTTTCCCAATGCATCAATCAGCATATTCGCCATATTGGACTTCTTATTGTTCTTTGATGGAATGTGTTGATTGATGTAAACTTTCTTTATAAGTCTCTTTATCACTTGGATCTTCTTTGGAATTTCTTCTATTATTTTGCTGATGTTTTCCGCAGATTTGCTCCAGTTTATTGGATCATATTGTCTCAATATGTCTGCGAATATTTTTCCGTCACACTGGTTGGAGTTACTAGTGACTTCTGTTATCAGACGGTCGAGTTTTTGTTTCGCCAACTCATGGAATTTACTTTTGCTGACTGCAGCAATGTCCCTCCAAGCTTTGCCTGTATTATAGAGCGCCATCTTGATCAGATATTTAGTAATTTATCTTATGAATTACTAAATATCTATCCTATGCCGACATTTTATCCCACTTTTCTGACCTCAAACTAATCACCGACTATTCACGAAAACTTGTAGCTATATTCCACTCGATAGCCTTTTGTTATCCTCGTTAAATCAGGATATTTATAGGGTCGCACAAGTGTATTCAGTCACCGGCATACAGAAACATTCGGAGCCGCACCGCAGAAAGGGTGTGACAGGGTGTAATTCATCAGGAAATTCAGAGTTTAGTGTTTTGATGTACGTACGTGTACATGGAATAAATAACCTCTTAAGTTTTTTCAGTTACATTTATTTTGTTTATTCTTTGAAAAATAATATAATCTCTCTCTCTCTCTCTCTCTCTCTCTCTCTCTCTCTCTCTCTCTCTCTCTCTCTCTCTCTCTCTCTCTCTCTCTCTCTCTCTCTCTCTCCAGTGCCAATGCCACTTTTGATGTAAGTGTGTGTACAGAGATTACATAATCTCTTTATCATCTAATGACATTTATTAATCATCTATTTGTTTATTAAGGGAATACAATTCCCCCCCTCTCTCTCTCTCTCTCTCTCTCTCTCTCTCTCTCTCTCTCTCTCTCTCTCTCTCTCTCTCTCTCTCTCTCTCTCTGAAAATACACCTTTTTTTCAATTCGAATGAAAATGATTGCTAGATTGTGATACCTAGATCAAGATTCTAAAACCATTTTTTATTAGAAGCGTTAAATATATTAAAGAAGACTTAATATATAATTAAGATTATACGCACAAAGCTAAAATATTCCATCAATTTCTCTTACAAATACTTGCAAACAATTTTGGGAAATCACTGGCCAAGTGAGGCTGATGAATGTATATGTATACATGCCAGGTGTAGTAAATAAATGCATGAAGAATGGCAGGAGCTATACAGCACGCATTTGAATCGAATAACTCAAATAGTTCGAACGCATGACGATAAGCTTCCTTGCATAGATATAAAAAGACAAAAGCAAAAATATATCATGCATATCCTGTATTGCCTATTTGGAGAACCCATCAAAATTCCGTGACAATTTGAAGAGATTGAAGCTCAACTTTTGTTTCCAGTTCATTTTAGAAATACTAACTAAGCCATGCAAAGCCTGCCAATATGCTTCACCCGTAATAAAAATCGAGCAATGCGCCATATACTTTAAACTACGTCAGTTCTTTTTTTTTTTAGGTATGCAAACGTGAGAGAATTATTTGTATATATATCTATTCACTAGTTCTCTATGCTCTGTTCTTTATGAAGGGTAGGGCAATGTCGTTTGCTACATATTGATGTGAATGGCCTATGTACCTTGGCAATATGCATATTCCTATGTAGTCCTAAATTTGGACTTAAGTTTTATGGGTAGAGTAGAGGGAGAATAGATTGCATCATTTGATTGTATGTTTGTAGATCCGTATTTTCATAAGTTTTGCTGTAAAAAGAAGAAACAAAAGGAATTTTCTTATCTCCATTCTGCGTAACGAACACACACACACACACACTACATATATATATATATATATATATATATATATATATATATATATATATATATGTGTTTATTGATATCTATATACATATATATGTGTGTGTGGGTGTGTACAGTATATATATATATATATATATATATATATATATATATATATATATATATATATATATATATGTATATATATATATATACATATATATATATATATATATATATATATATATATATATATATATATATATATATATATATATATGCCATATGCAGTTGACAATACGCAGACCAAACCATGACAAACTTGAGCATGCTAACTACGCGAGTGTATTTACGAATATAGCAAAAATCCCTCTCTCCACAACCCATGCACCGTCACATCTACTTACCTAATGCAAATCCATCCTTCGTCCACTGGGCCTTCCCTTGCTGGTTTTGCACGACACAACTCAGGAAGACATCGTCACCTTCGTTCACCTCAACGCTCTCTGGAGACACTGTGAATTTCTGCACTGGTTCGCTCATGCCTGAAATGGATTAGAGGAAAGCTGTTTTAGATTCGCTGGTGTTGAGTGGCATTGTTCGTTAGGGAGTGATGTTAGATTTAAGGTATTCAATACATTGTGGGTATGATCATGATATTTATATAGGTGTTAAGGGAGATAGAGGTTTTAGAGAGAGAGAGAGAGAGAGAGAGAGAGAGAGAGAGAGAGAGAGAGAGAGAGAGAGAGGGGGGGGTGCGTAGAACTTTTGATTTTTAAAAAATCCTGCTCATTATAGGGATATTTTAATCAGAGGGAGAGAGAAAGAGAGGGATATAACTTTTGGTCTTTATAAAGACAAAATTCTGCTGATTATATGGAAATTATATCAACTTAGTTAGAGAGAGAGAGAGAGAGAGAGAGAGAGAGAGAGAGAGAGAGAGAGAGAGAGAGAGAGAGAGATAAGCCGTATAACTTTTGGTTTTTTAAATGCTGCTGATTATAAGGAAATTTTAATTAGAGAAGAGAGAGAGATAGGGAGGGATAGCTTTTGGTTTTAGAAAAGAAAAAAATTCTTCTGAATAGAAGAAATATGATGAATAGTATATTATTTCTTCGTCACTTGTTACGAATCTGGAGACCCAATTAGGGTTTCATTTAATTCTTTT
>NC_090744.1:34259856-34264856 GCF_036898095.1 Palaemon carinicauda
CTCAAGGGCTCGGTCTATTGTATCCTTTGTCCCAGCCTTTTTTTTCTTTTTTTTTTTTTTTTTTTTTTTTTTGACGTGTGGCGTACTTCAGAGAGTTTTACTTAGTGCCTACACAAGCGTTTTGTGTTACATGTGTGGATGCAAGTATACCTAGTATACAGAAGAGTTTGTGTAGGCGTATACATGATTCTTTTAGTGCTTCGTTCATATATGGATGTATATGATTATTCTTACACAGATTTATATATATAAATATATCTATCTCTCTATCTATATATATAAGAATATATCTATCTCTCTATCTATATATATATATATATATATATATATATATATATATATATATGTATATATGTACATATATATATATATATACATATATATGTATATATACATATATATAATATGTATGTAGATACATGTAAATTCCTCTCTGTCTTTCTCTGTGTATATATATATATATATATATATATATATATATATATATATATATGATTGCATATATATATATATGTGTGTGTGAAAGAGAGAGAGAGAGAGAGAGAGAGAGAGAGAGAGAGAGAGAGAGAGAGAGAGAGAGAGAGAAATGATGTCAGTAAACGTCAGCTCTTCGAGAGCAAACAACGACCCACTCGAATCAATAAATCTTATTTATGACATCGATACTCGAGTCACGATCATCCACTTAAGATACATTGTAAGAGTGAAGAGACATCAAGGTATACCCCCCTCGTTCAACCTCTCCCTTCCTCTCCCTCTGCATCTCCCACTCCCTCTCCCTCTCCTCCCTCTCTCCCCCACACGAATACATCCATAGAAGGACAGACATATTAACAAAAGATATCTTCTAATCTTATCATCGGCGAGTTCTTTTTTATTTCACGCCTTAGATGAATATAAACGTTCTTCTTTGTTTTTTCGTTTTTTTTGGGGGGGGGGGTGAATAAGAAGTAGTGATTTGAGGGTCTTTATTATTTTAATAATAATAATAATAATAATAATAATAATAATAATAACAATAATAATAATAATAATAATTAAGCCGTTTCATTAAAACTTCCAAAAGGCCAAAATGAATGCTTATTTTTTCCTAATATGCTTCACTGCTTATTCATTTTTAGTCCTTAACGAGACTCCCACGTATTATATAGGATAATGAGCAGCAGTTCTTATTTTTTTCAAGACTTATTGAAACACAGTCATCCCAGAGATTATTATTGGCTACGTAAAATGATCAGATAAAAGTAATTAATGAAACTGTTGATGGGAAATATGATCTTGAAAGTAGGTAAAAATAATCTTACTGAGTTCACATCAACACCAGTCATAATCAACATAGATCAAAAGTGTATCTGCTTTCATAATTATAGTGAATCTCAATATGTCAGAGGCGAACAGCAGCAATATTGCAACGACTGTTTGGTACACCTGAAAGTGAGGTGTTTGTTGACGTAATATCTCACTTTTAGCACCTTGAGAAATAGATATCTGTTTAAGGTTCGAGGTGAAGATGGCAGGCTCATGCTTGCAAAGATTCTTGGGCAGGATATGTTGTACTGTGCTAGCAGTATTTTTACATATATTTCAGAAGTTCCTCTGAAAGCTATTCAACATTCAAAAGGACGTTTTCAATTTTTCTTCGCTTTTATGGCTTTTAATTGAATTTTCCTTTATTCTTTATTCATAACTAAAGATATCAGCGTCAATGACCTTTAGTGTCAGGTTGGCAGACAACTCAACATCAATTTGTCATATTATTATTATTATTATTATTGTTATTATTATTATTATTACTACTAACTAATATACAACCCTAGTTAGAATAGCAAGATACTATAAGCCCAAGGGCTCCAACAAAAAAAAATAGCCCAAAGAGGAAAGGAAACAGGAAAATAGATTAACTACAAGAGAAGCATTGAACAGATGAAATATTATAAGAACAGTAACAACATTAAAATAGATCTCTCATATAAAACTATAAAACCTTAGAAAAAATACAGATTAAGAGAAAAAAGATAGAATAGTGTGCCCGAGTATACCTCAAGCAAGAGAAATTTACTTGGTGTTGTTTCAATGGATTTTTAGAAAGTCCAGTGGAAGAGTATTCTAGTTAATCGGATTATGTAATGTAATCGGTTCTGAATAATTTGTCTCAATCACTTGGATGAATGTTATCTATAATTCGATCAGATAAACAAATGGAGTGATTCCTTTCCTAGATTGAACATTCTCTCTCTCTCTCTCTCTCTCTCTCTCTCTCTCTCTCTCTCTCTCTCTCTCTCTCTCTCTCTCTCTTCAGGTAACCAGAGGGCTATATTTATCTCTCTCCTTTCACTATGTCACCCGAGCGTGTTATCTCTCTCTCTCTCTCTCTCTCTCTCTCTCTCCTCTCTCTCTCTCTCTCTCTCTCTCTCTCTCTCTCTCACACACAAATTTTATCCTGCTACCCTTGAGCTCTGCTATCTCTTTATCTATCTTTTTTCTTTCTCTACTTCCTCTCACGACCAATGAACTTCTCTCTCTCTCTCTCTCTCTCTCTCTCTCTCTCTCTCTCTCTCTCTCTCTCTCTCTCTCTCTCTCTCTCTCTCTCCCAGCGAATCTAAGATGCAGTTATAGCTAGACTAGTTTAATCCGCTACGCCAAGCTATTCCTAATAATTTGGATCCAATTCAACAGCTCTGTGTAAAGAATGATTGGATCCTCTTTGTAAGAGGATTACCTATTTAACCCGAGAACGATTTTATTCTCTCTGAGACAACGGAAAAAAAACTGGATTTTGTAAAATATCTGTTACCTATTATTCGTCTTTGGGGGGATTAAATAAACCTATATTTTAAGAGATTAAATATTCATTTGTATGCGTTTCCATGTTTGAATTTTTGTTTACATATGATGTTTACATGATCAGTAACATGTAAGCTGATAGTGCTAATATCAGAGGTTGTTCAGAAGTGTTTAAATTGGGTGATAAAAACGTACACACAAAAAAAATTAGCCTAAAAAACCTATATAAAAAACGAAAAAAATAAATAAATAAAATATTTGCGAAAAAAACTATCAAGGTTGTCTTTGACAAAGAATCAACCATTTATGAATTAATACATTATTATTATTATTATTATTATTATTATTATTATTATTATCATTATTATTATTATTATTATTACTATCATTATTATTATTATTATTATTATTATTATTATTATTATTATTATAACTCACTAAGTCACATCCCTAGTTGGAAAACCAAGATCCTTTAAGCCCAAGGGGTTCAATGGGGTAAAATAGCCCTGTGAGGGAAGGAAACGAGGAAATAAAAAAAAAAAACGATATAAGAAGTAATGAACAAATAAAATGAAATATTTCAAATACTAACAATCAAACATTTCATAGTTCTATTTAATATTCATATATTATCTGAAATTGATAAACGTATAACTTTGCAAAAGGAGTGGAAGTCATTATTGTGTAGAGAATCCACCAGTTTATCAAGTTATCACGCTCTGCATCGCTTAATACTCAAATTCTGTTTAAATTTAAATAATCTACATCAGGTCCTCAAAGGTTTGAAACCTCAGGTGGGCAAACATTGATTATAATTTGATTTACGATATTTCCCTTTCTTTCTACCCGTTTCTTATCATTCGTTCAATTTTATCTCCGACTCATTCACCTTTATTGACTGGCTTAATGATATTTTCATAATTTCAATAAACTATACTCCCAATTCAAACTATTATTCTCTAGTCTTGTGTAGTGCCCTAGCCTCTGTACCATGATCTGCCACTGTCTTGGGCTAGAGTTCTCTTGCTTGACGGCACAATTAGGCATACTATTCTATGTGTCCGTATCTCTTTTCCTTACAGGGTTTTCTTTCCTGTTGGAATCCTTGGGCTTATAGCATCCTGTTTTCCTAAGTAATGATAATAGCTAAGACAATATTTTAATATATTCTTATAAATATCACCTTGCAATCTGGCTTATTCTATTTTTATTACAGGAAGGATAATCCAAGCTAAAAAAGTCAGGTCTAAAAATCAATTTTCATATATTCAACAATTTTGAAATTCCTTTGATTAGAAACTTTATCGTCAACTATAATGTTTTTAATTAATATTTGGAAAGCTTAAGTGAAAAGAGTAATTAATTTGGCCCAGTGTACGAAAAAGTACTTATATTTCAATTGATAGATAAGATAAAAAAAAATAGTTTTAATAAAAGCTATTAAACTTACCTATATTTAAAACTTGGAATATACCATTTTTATTTACATTTGATAAACATATGGCTATCGCAACGTAAACTCCCATGGTATTGCTAAGTCTCTCAATCTAAAGAACTTTTGTTATACTTTTATTATACTTTTATCATATTTTATTTTATATTTTATTACATTTTATATTATATCATATTTTATTGTACTTTGATATTCCTATTGCTCTCCCTCTGTTTAAGTATAGTTTTACAGAAGAAATTCTTTTTATGTTTTCTTTTCTATTTACTACAGTCCCCGATTTTTATCTCTCCTGTTATCCATTATTCATTTTGTTTCTTTAATCCTTAATCGGAATTCATTCTATATTCTTACGTTTTATTTCATTCGAAGTAATGATTCTGCTTTTATGAATGTTTCATTGTTTACTCAACCAAACTGAAAAAAAAAATCTTTATAGGTAACAAAACTATATTGTTTCATAACTTCGAGATTTACTACATCAAATTAACAAAATCTGGAATAAACTTATACATAAACTCTGAAAATAAAGTAATCGCGAATGGTATTAGTAAACTTATAGACATAAGTCCAACAAAGAATCAATAGCTTTAATTGAGTTTGCCCCTTTTAACTGGCCATTTAATTACCATATCTAAAACAAACTTTATATCGTTTTATTTAATCAATCATAATTATAATTTCCCTTTCTGAGTGGGGATACCTTAATGTGATGAAAGGGTTTGTGTATCGTCATGATCAACAAATCTGTACTAGTCAGGGCCAT
>NC_090744.1:34287356-34302356 GCF_036898095.1 Palaemon carinicauda
GTCACTACCGAAGGTTTCTGTACGAGATGATTCCTTCTTTTTTGATCTAGCAGACTAGTCCTTGTTGCTGTTCTCGGTGGGAGGATAAGTTTCTTTCCCTGGGAGTAGCAACACCTTCCTTGCTTTGGTTCTTGGGAGCTGGCAAGTATTGCTGGCCTCCCTCCTTGGATCTCCCTTAGGCTAAGATGAGTTTCCTTGGCTGCGGGTGATCCTTCACTAAAGCAAGGTTGGTAGGACCCTCTTTTGTCCCTTCCCCCTCTATCTCCGTAATGGCCTAGCCATTACAGTACTGTACGTCATTCTACATCTGGACCTAGGATAGGTTAGGATGTGGAATTGACTCAGTCCTTAGCCGGCCGGCAGAGTCTGCCGGCCGGCAAGGGTCTTCTGCTTGAGTGCTGCCCGGACCTCCCTTGGTCCCTCATCCATGCCTGCCTGTGAGTCAGACGGCATTGGTCAGGAAGCCTGAATTAGATTCTCCCCTTCCTTATATGCACTCTTTCGGATTGCCGGGCTTCGAGGTTGTTTACGCTCTTATCCCGGCATCCATTCTGTTTTCTTCTAGTGCTGTACCCGACCCGGCTGCCGGCCTATGAGGCCGGCAGCCGGGCAGTCGTAGTCCTCTGGTTCTTTTGCTGCTGGCTGACATCGCTTGTGTACCTTTGCCGGCCGGCTAATGTCAGCCCTTGTCTGCCGGTCGCCAAGAGTGTGGCCGGCAACCGGGTGCTACCTGGTGTAGCCGACATGGGCTGTTGCCGGCCGGCAGTTACTGCCGGGCGGCAGTTACTGCCGGGCGGCAGTTACTGCCGGCCGGCACATGCATTTGAACCAGCGTTCTGCCGCCTTATAGCTGTTAAGTAGTATACTTTAAAGCTAGTTATGGTGTGTGCCGGCCGGCACATAACCTTCTATACTGTACCAGTATTCTTCAGTATAACATATACTGTAAGAGGAAAACTATAGTATAAGTTTTGGTACAGCACTGTGTGTTCTAACACTTTTGTGTTGTCTTGCACAGCCCTTTGCTGTTGCCTTACAGATAAGAAAGTGAGTTCTTTCTTGTCTATTATCCAGGATTTTAAAATCATTGCTTAGGTGTGAGCTACACCTGTTTCCTCTGGAAACTTTTCATTGGTTATTCTAGAAGAGATTAACCATACGATTTTATTATCTGGAAGGCTGCAACAATTGGTTGTGAAGGAAACACAAGAGTGTGTCTTTCGTTTCTGAATTGTTATGCTAAACTATGCATATCCAGTGATACATAGTTCACTTGATACTCATGGAAATTTCTTCTCTTTACAGGAGGACCCTCCGAAGTGCGGAAGTGTTTTCTGCAACGTCCGCAGTAAGAACCTCTGCGGACATGAGTTTTGTAGGAGGCACGCAGCATGCGCTGTCTCCAAGGGTGATCTCCAGTATTGGGACCCTCAGGTATGTACCGTGTGCACTAACCTGATTATTGAGGCCTTTGATTCCCCTAGGACGGCGGAATCAAGGGATATAGCAAGGGAGAAGCTTCGTACCTGGGTAAGGGGCTTCCAGAAGAACACCTCTGGACCTTATCTTCCAAGTGAGAAGATGAGGGCGTATCTTTTCCCTAGGGCATCAGCTGATGCAGTGATTCCCCAGCCTCAAGAGGAGATCCCCAAGTTCAGATCCAGGTGGATGCTGAAGTCGCGGTCGCTATGCAAGACATCCAGTTGGATGACAGGATGTCTGACGTGGAAGAGCGTCTGGAGGACGACCTCCTGGCAGAAGCCCAGGATGAAGTTCAAGCCCCAGACGTTGTAGAGGAAGAGGTCGACGAGGTGTCGGCTACTCCGGTTCAGATCCCGGAGCCTATTCCCTCAACATCGGCCGCTCTCCCAGTAGAGCTGGGACAGGCCCTCTCCTCCATTGTTGGAATGATCCAACAAATGCAGAAGGAGAATCAGGAGAAGGCGGCTGCAATGGAACTGCAGATGCAGAGACTTGCAGCATCACATGGGCCCCAGAAAAAGCTCAATGTGAAAGACCTTCCCTTGTGCTCAGATGCTAACCCATGGAGGTATGCTGAGCACATGCCGATGACGACTGGAAAGATCGTCATCTCGGATAAGTTGGGCTCAGTTCCCCTAGAGGAGGTGGAATTCTGGCCCAGTAAGGGGTCATATCCGGACTGTTATGTCCGGCTGAGGAAGGAACCAGCTTCAAAGGAGGAGACAGAGCCGAAGGAGGTCATAGTGATGGACCATGCTAAGGCTCAAGCTTTGCTTTCATTCTCGATGAAAGAGAGGGGCTTCTCGAACTCAAAGGTAGCTGCATTGAGTAAGAAGCTCCCTTCCTTTGTGTCCTCTCCTGCTACAGCCTTCCCCTTTTTACAGAAAGGGTTTGCGGCTGTTCTAAAAGTAGTCGAGGCCGGCAAGCCTTGCCCCTCCCTGGAGGAGTGTAAACCCTTGTCGCTGGCCCTGCCTATGGACCACAAAGACTGGAAGGACGTCCATCTCACCTTCTCAGTTGGGAAGTTGGAGGCTGATATTGCCGGACGTCAGTTCGGCGAGGACCTCCCTAAGCTGTCTGATTTTCTTCTGCGGAGAGAGCTCGAGACAAAAGAAAGACTGGCTGCCTCAATGTCTCTTCAGACTACTCTTGAGACGATGGCAAGTGACCCCAAGGTCCATGAAATGTTCATGGTAATGGCCAAGACTCATCTGGCCACAGTGACGAAGGATCTTTATGGCTTCGTCAGGGCGAGGAGAGCTTGTAGGGAGTTCGTGTTCACCTCGGCTACGGTGAGGCACGAGCCAAGGAAGCTAATCTCCTCCAACATTTGGGGCAAAGACCTTTTCCCTACCGAATTGGTCAAAGAAGTTGTTGATAAGGCCGCCACGGAGAATAGAAACCTTCTCCAGAAGTGGGGCCTGACTAACAAAAGAAAGTCTTCCCCGGATGAGGGTCCTCAACCAAAGAGGAAGACTATGAGGACTAGGCTACCGTCTCGACCAGCCAAGCCTCTTAAACAGCAACAGCAACTGCAATTGCCATTGCCTTCAGTGCCCCAGATGGTGGCACAAACCCCGACCACATTTCAGTGGGTACCCCAGGCCGTGTCGACACAGTCCACGGCATTCACCCCAATGTTCGAAGGGCAGTCGACTTCCTTTCGAGCAAGGCCTAGAGGAGCAGCCAGAGGCTCGTCTGGGGGCCCCTCAAGGGGAAGGGGATTCAGGGGTGATCGCGGTCGGGGAGGTAAGACCTCAGGACGGCAGTCCAAGTGAGATGATGCCGGTAGGAGGGAGACTTCAGAATTTTCGGGATCGGTGGACCTTCGATCCCTGGGCCCACAGCCTACTCAAGAACGGACTGGGCTGGAGCTGGTACAGCACTCCACCCCCGTGCCCTCGGTTTTTCCAACACTCCACCCCCGTTCTGGAGGAGTACGTTCAAGAACTGTTGGAGAAAAAAGTGATCCGAAGGGTGAAGTCCATCAAATTCCAAGGGAGGCTGTTTTGTGTTCCCAAGAAAGACTCGGAAAAGCTCAGAGTCATTCTGGACTTGTCGCCACTCAACAAGTTCATAGTGAATTGCAAATTCAAGATGCTAACACTGCAACACATAAGGACCTTACTGCCCAAGAGGGCATATTCAGTCTCCATAGACTTGTCGGACGCCTATTGGCACGTTCCAATCAACCGTCGACTCTCCCCCTACCTAGGGTTCAAGCTACAACGAAGACTATACGCCTTCAGAGCTATGCCATTCGGGCTAAATATAGCCCTGAGGATTTTCGCGAAGCTTGCGAGCGTAGCTCTCAAACAATTACGCCTAAAGGGAATTCAGGTAGTAGCCTACCTGGACGACTGGTTGGTGTGGGCAGCATCCGAGACAGAATGCTTGCAAGCTTCCAGTCAAGTGATCCAGTTCCTAGAGTATCTAGGCTTCAAGATCAACAGAAAAAAGTCTCGACTTTCTCCATCTCAAAAGTTCCAGTGGCTGGGAATCCACTGGGACCTAATGTCACACCGTTTCTCCAACCCGGCGAAGAAAAGGAAGGAGATAGGGGGTTCTGTCAAGAGACTTCTAGATTCCGAAAGGATATCAAGACGCGAACAGGAGAGGGTACTGGGCTCTCTCCAGTTTGCTTCGGTGACAGACCTAGTGCTAAGAGCACAGCTAAAGGATGCAACCGGAGTTTGGAGAAGTTATGCATCAAACGCGCGAAGAGATCTGAGAAGACCAGTTCCGCTTCGGCTTCGTACTCTTCTCAGGCCTTGGTCCAAAGCCCGACATCTAAAGAAGTCGGTTCTTCTTCAGCCACCTCCCCCGTCGGTGACGATTCACTCAGACGCCTCGAAGGAGGGATGGGGAGGTCACTCTCATTGGAAAAAAGTCCAGGGGACTTGGTCCAAGCTATTCAAGACCTTTCACATAAACTCTCTAGAAGCTATGGCAGTACTCCTTACCTTAAAGAAAGTCTCCCCGCGTCACTCGATCCACATAAGGTTGGTGATGGACAGCGAGGTAGTTGTGAGATGCTTGAAGCGACAAGGATCGAGGTCACCACCTCTCAACCAGGTGATGTTGGCCATCTTCCGATTGGCGGAAAAGAAGAAGTGGTACCTGTCGGCAGTTCATCTTCAAGGAGTCCGCAATGTGACAGCGGACACTCTATCCAGGTTCACACCGATAGAGTCGGAATGGTCCTTAGACGCAGGATCATTCTCCTTCATTCTGAATCAAGTCCCAGAACTGCAGATAGATCTCTTTGCGACGAAAGACAACAAGAAGTTGCCCCTGTACGTGTCCCCGTACGAGGACCCCTTAGCGGAAGCAGTGGACGCGATGTCCCTCGTCTGGAACAGATGGTCCAGGATTTATCTGTTCCCTCCTCACAACCTTCTGTTGAGGGTCCTCAACAAACTGAGATCCTTCAAGGGGGTAGCGGCAATAGTGGCCCACAAGTGGCCGAACAGCGTGTGGTTCCCCCTGGCATTGGAACTACGGCTGAAGTTTGTACCGCTACCAGATCCAGTTCTGACCCAGCGAGTCCAGAAGTCGACTGTCTGCGCTTCATTACAGAAAACCCGGACCCTGCAGCTCATGATTTTCTCTCCCTAGCGGTGAGAAAGCGTTTCGGGATTTCGAAAGCCAGCATAGACTTCCTAGAGGAATATAAGTGCAAATCTACTAGAAGGCAATATGAGTCATCTTGGAGAAAATGGGTGGCCTTTGTCAAGGCGAAGAATCCGCAGGAGATCTCGACAGACTTCTGCTTATCTTTCTTCATCCACCTCCATGGTCAAGGGTTGGCAGCTAACACGATTTCGGCGTGTAAGTCTGCTTTGACAAGACCCATTCTATATGCCTTCCAGGTCGACCTCGGTAACGAGATCTTTAATAAAGTTCCGAAAGCCTGCGCTAGGCTCAGACCTTCAGCACCTCCAAAGCCCATTTCATGGTCTTTAGACAAAGTTCTTCATTTCGCCTCTCTGTTGAGCAATGAGGAGTGTGCGTTAAAGGATTTGACACAAAAAGTTATTTTCCTATTTGCACTCGCATCCGGGGCCAGGGTTAGTGAGATTGTAGCCCTCTCGAGAGAGGCAGGTCGTGTTCAGTTCCTGAATGGGGGAGGACTAAACCTGTTTCCGGATCCTACGTTTCTCGCCAAGAATGAGTTACCCACCAACAGGTGGGGGCCCTGGAGAATCTGCCCTCTGAAAGAAGATGCATCTCTATGTCCAGTAGAATGCCTAAAGGTCTATCTTCGTAGAACTTCAGACTTCAAGGGTTGTCAACTATTCAGGGGAGAAACATCAGGCTCAAATTTATCTCTGAATCAGCTCAGAGCGAAAATCACATATTTTATTCGCAGAGCGGATCCTGACAGTACACCCGCAGGTCACGATCCGAGGAAAGTTGCTTCATCCTTAAATTTCTTTAATTGTATGGATTTTGAACATCTCCGTTCATACACTGGCTGGAAGTCTTCCAGAGTGTTCTTTCGCCACTATGCGAAGCAAGTAGAGGAACTAAAGAGATCTGTGGTAGCAGTGGGTCGCGTCATTAACCCTACTGTTTAACTCTGCGAGGAACAGTGGTTACATACGGTACTACAAACTAAGTGGGGGCACTGAGTTGCCCACGTAGACTGTTCCATTTCCAAAGGTGAACCTAGCATAAGTGCAGACATGTGTGCCGAGCGTTTTCTAACGCTAATGTGATTGATTTGTAATACAGACTTTTATGACTTTGATACCTCGGTATCTTAAAAGTGGCAATAATGTTTTTCTTTCAGATAAACAAGTTCTGTTTACTATCATACTTATGCTTAAAGTTTTGGGTTATCCTCTTCTTATATATATATATATATATATATATATATATATATATATATATATATATATATATATATATATATATATATATATATATATATATATATATATATATATATATATATATATATATATATATATATATATATATATTATATATATATATATATATATATATAATTGTTGTTAACCTGTCTTGAGAACCTTGCGTCTCCTTCACCTGTGTCAATTTATTGGTATAATTGAGCATTCATTCTATGTACTTTATCTGGGATAATTCTAATAGAATTGTTCCTTTATGCAAGCTATGTTGCATTGGTTTATGCTTTCCCTTAACGGGAGGATTCTGGGACGGTGGCGGTTTTACAAGTTTCTTCCTATGCGGATATAAACCTTTATCCAATACAAGTATTGTGCGGAGAACTGGTCGATATTTCATATTGACGCAGTGGTTCTTTACAAACTATGCTTTACTTAATATAGGGTGAGACCACTATATTAGCTTGCCTGGTATTCATACATAGGTATATGTACTCTTCGAGACTTTTCCAGAGTCTAGTAGGACTCTTCCCTGTAGGGGGCAGGAAGCTCTAACATGGTTTATGGTTAGTTGAAAAGATGTATAACGGTAACATCTTAGGTCTCTAGGTCTAGTTGACTGGGGAAAAATTACCTCTGGGGAGTACGGCACGTTCTGAGAATCCACAGATACAGTAATGCTCTGGTATACTTCCATCAGGACGACATGGCTTGAGCCCAAAAAACGGATTTTGAGCGAAGCGAAAAATCTATTTTTGGGCGAGATGGCCATGTCGTCCTGATGGACCCGCCCTTCCCTTTCTATGAAAGGGTTGTAGGACCCCTCCCTACGTACAGTATCTGTAGCACCTCGTGTACGCTACAAGGAATACAGATGGCGCCAGGATTGGCGCCAGGCACGCTTACGAAACTGGAGAAGAGGGAGCCTTGGGAGCGGCTCCCCCTTTTTCTTTCCCGTTTTCGTTTCTTGCCAATTGACCCCTCGATGTGTTATCTCTGTTTGAGGCGCAGATTGCCATGTGGCGTGTCAAGAATACGTCCTCTGATATGTCGTGATATCCCTTTCATTAGGGATATTCGCTCCAGGAGTTAGAATTCTGGGTACCTTAAGGTAAATTCTCTGGGAATATCGCCGTAGTTGTAATATACCCTAGGAAGCTACCCTATAGGAACTTCCATTAGGACGACATGGCCATCTCGCCCAAAAATAGATTTTTCGCTTCGCTCAAAATCCGTTTTCTCACAACAAACAATCGGTACACTAACTACCTCTCTCTCTCTCTCTCTCTCTCTCTCTCTCTCTCTCTCTCTCTCTCTCTCTCTCTCTCTCTCTCTCTCTCTCTCTCTCTCAGGATTTGGCAAACAGAAAATAAATAAAAATAAAACAAAAATTAATCCTCCACATTCCTCCCCCCTTACTTGGCCAAATCCGTCTCACACAACACTTACATTATATTTTTCATTACCCAGTCGCAGTCGGGAACGCGACCTCTACTCCGAGTAACTGGGCCTTCATACACTCTCTCTTTCACTTCTTCCTGATCACAATCATTCTCTACATTAACACTATTCCTATCTAAATCCCTATCCTCTAATTTATCATGTATAATCCTATCTACCTCGTTCTCATCTGGCCCTAAAATTACACTCATTTCTGTAAACAGTTCATCCATTTCCTCAAAAACATTCTTAACTTTAGCAAAAGATTCATTCATGCTACTTATCATTCTCCTATCTCTCATTCTCGCATTTGTCATCCTTTCTCTTCCATCATCTAAGGGAAAGCCACACACACTATATGTATCATTCATACTCAGCCATGATTCATCTGTATTAACACATTCATCTTCCATACACACTTGTACATTTACACCCTTGTCATACTTATTCAGATTCTTACCTATACCTATAAATTTCCCTCGCACTTTCTCCTCACTTGAAACTTTCAAACGCCTCTTTTTCCTATATTCAACTAACACTAATTGTTTACTTTCTATCCCTAACTTCTCATGCATACTAGGTTCATACTTACTCATTTCCAACCAATTATTCATCCCATTCTCACGAACATTGATCCTATTCCTTCCACACACACAGGAGGACTCACCCAGCTGAACCCTCTTACACTCTAGTTTCCCGAACATCCTGGCTGACTTAATCCCTTCTTCCTACATACTATAGCTACATGCCCATCTACACCATATTCAGTACACTTACTCCGCGGCTCCTTGCACATTCTAGCATAATGACCATCCTTACCATAATTACCACAAATCACATTCATATGATTACTACAACATTCACTCGCTAGGTGCCCAGTCATACCACACCGATAACATTTTACCCCTTTCTCTTTCTTGCACTCACTAATTCTATGCCCTACCTCACCACATCCAAAACAAGCACCTAGAGCCCATCTACATTCATTGTTCTTATGACCTTCCTTTCCACACCTATAACACTTTTCATCATGGACACGACTATCTGACATACCTCGATGCGCACTCACACTCCTATCCCTATTGCGCCAATTACCCTTTCTAAATCCTTCATTTGTCCTTACAGGTATTCCCACATTACTCGCCCTAACACTCCTATCTACTACACTATCAGCTACCCTCATCGATCCTCTCATAACAGCATCTCTAAAACTAACAAATTCTGGTACACTTTCCTCCATTCCAGTTCTTACACTCACAGATTTGCTTTTTTTCATACACCTATCCAACTCGTAATCCTCAACTATCTCTAAAATATCATCCCATGTCAATCTTTCTTTCGTCCACCTCATTTTCTCCTTCCGTTTCAAATTAAAAAACTCAGCAACATTCTCAGATACAGTAGCCAAAAACTTCTTCATTAACTCCTTATTCTTATTTATGCCTTCATCCCCATACTTCTTCCTAGCTAACGTTTCCAACCTACATACATACATTGATATCGCTTCTCCTGCATTCATCCGTGCCTCATCAAAATCATTCTTACGCTTATACATAACACTCCCTTTCATACGTTTTACCTGCTCAATTATTCTCTTTTTCACACTTTCATAATCAACGTCACCTACGCTCATTATCACACCATACATCGTCAACAAATACCCAGTCAAATATTCTCCTAACTCCCTAACCCAAACTCTCTCGCTATCACCATACTTATCCTGACAATACCTCTTATACTCCCTAAAAAAATCATACACATCCCTACTACTATGCTCATTGAACCTTTCACACCTCGGTACCTCTCTCATAAACACTGTCTTACAAACTTCAACTTCATTCTCACTATCTTCACTGCCTACTCCCTTGTTGCCTTCTTCCTCATTTGAATAAAATGAATCGACTTCAACACTTAACCCTGGATAGGTACGGTGGGTCGTTCGCGACCCCGAGCGTAAAAAAAAAACAGGTTTTTCTCACGTGACTCAGCCCCGTGACTGAATTTGTGGGTGATCGACCTGCAGGAGGTGTCTCCCCTACACGCTCTAATAGTGTCCAGATGTGCATTGCTGTAGCTGTACTCCTTCCCTGATTTCTGAGACGAGTCGGGGTCGTTCGAGACCGAGTTTCCCCTTCTAAGGTAGTTTGCATAATTATCAAAGTTATTACGTATTATGAAATTGTCGTAGAATGGTGCAACTTGTATAGGTTATCAGTTGTGGAAAGTCTTGGTGGATTGTTTGGCTACCATGTGCATGATTTTTTTTTTTAGTTAAAATGTCGTTCATCACCACGAGGACCATTTTACCGCGATTGCCCCTTTTTCATTTTTTTTCATTTTTTTGCCAAGTCATTTTTCCGTAAGATATTGCCAAATAGTGTCGTAAAACTTTTGCTTGTTTAGTGTTGGAAAGTGTGTCTAGATGATCTGGCTACCCATGCATGACTTTGTTTTTGTCAGATACGACGTAGTTATTGGTATATTGGGTATTTAACTGCGGTTGCCAATTTCTGTTTTTTTTCAATATTTGTAAAAATTACTACGTAGTAAGGAATTGCCGTATATTATTGATTTTTTTTTCATGTTTATGTGTTAGAAAGTGTGCCTTGATGGTTGGGCTAACACGTGCATGTCTTTTTTTTTATCTGAGATGCCGTATATTAGAATGTCGGGCATTTTACCGCGAGTACCCCTTTTTCATTTTTTTTCATTTTTTTGCCAAGTCATTTTTCCGTAAGATATTGCGAAATAGTGTCGTAAAACTTTTGCTTTTTTAGTGTTGGAAAGTGTGTCTAGATGATCTGGCTACCCATGCGTGATTTTGTTTTTGTCAGATACGACGTAGTTATTGGTATATTGGGTATTTGACTGCGGTTGCCAATTTCTGTTTTTTTTCAATATTTGTAAAAATTTACTACGTAGTAAGGAATTGCCGTATATTATTGATTTTTTTTTCATGTTTATGTGTTAGAAAGTGTGCCTTGATGGTTGGGCTAACACGTGCATGTCTTTTTTTTTATCTGAGATGCCGTATATTAGAATGTTGGGCATTTTTCCGCGAGTGCCCCTTTTTATTTGTTTTGCATTTTTTTGCTTAGTCATGTTACCGTAAGGAATTGGCAAGTAGTGTCGCAAAACTTATGTTTTTATAGTGTTGGAAAGTGTTTCTAGATGATCTGGCTACCCATGCCTATTTTTTTTTTAGCCAGATATGGCGTATATATAGGTATGTGTTCGATTTTCCGGTGATTGCCATTTTTTCGTTTTTTCCCAATTCTTTCAAAATTACTACGTACTAAGGAACTATCACAGAGTAATGATTCCTCTAGATGTTTATTTGTCGGAAAATTTTGTTTACTTTTTTTTTGATTGAATATCATCAAATTTTTTTAGCTAAAATATTATATTGTTTTACATTTTTTTTTTTCGATTTTATTTCCCTTCAAAAAATTTTTTTTGGGTCAGAATTTTAATTTTATAGTCGTAAAATAATCGACAATTATCCAGCAACCCACCATACAATTTTTATGCATATCCAATAATAATTAGATTAGTAAATAACACCTTGAAATTGACATACCCTTCCTACATTTCAAGTGGCAGATTAGGGAGTCTGAGTCAGTGTGGTTGGCGGCTATTTTGTGGACATATCCGAAGCGTAAGCTGCCCTATCTATATATATTCTTGTTCCCTATAGAATTTGTAATATTTTGGTATATTTTTACCTGCATAAATATCATATTATATATTAAATATATGTATTTTTTTTACGAAATTTCTAAGTACTCAAAAAATTACCTTTAGATATGGCCCCTGATGTAAATGTAATTTACAAAATAATGAAGATTTTTTTACATATTTCTATTTTAGGATAACATATGTTTATTCCCTAAAAAAATTAGCCACTTCCTATTTCATTTGGGTACCCAAAAAAATTCATGAAATTTGGACAAATTTTTTTGGCCAAAAAAAGTTACCCTTTTTTTCTCATTTCAGATCTTCACCTCCATGGGTCTGACTTCATCCAAAATACATCAAGATGTGTCCTAAGCATTCAAGAATAAATTCCTAAAAGGATTTGTGTATATATGTATAAACTTTTTTTTATGAATTTTTATGTCAGGTCTTTTTTTTCTACTTAATTTTTTAAAATATTTATAATAAATAGTTTTTCTGCAGATGAGTAGTATTTATCTTTACAGTTGTTTTAAGCATTCATTGAAGTTTTTTTTGGCAAAAGAAAAAAGGAGGTTACTGCAAAAACTGATTTTTCAAGAATTTTTTTTGGCGTCGGGGTCGTTCGCGTCCGAGTATACCCTTAAAGGGGTGTCCGAGGAGCGTACCTATCCAGGGTTAAATTCCTATGCTTAACCATTTCCTTCTTACCCTTTTTCTTACTTACCACTTTCACCCATTCACGATCATCCTCAATCTCATACTGACCTTTCTTCTTTTCCCTCTTCTCATTACTTTTACCTTTCCTTTCATCTTTCCTCTCACCTTTCTGTTCATCCTTACTATACCTAATCCCTTTAACTTCACTATCACTATTACTATCACTATCACTTCATTTCCCATTACCACTTACCTTAGCCTTCTCTTCCACTATCAACCCTTTACCCGAAGCTGAGGACACTCCTCCGACTGCACCCTCACCCATGTACATTTTCATCATTCCCATTACCTGCCCCATCATACCTTCCATTCGTTCCTCATTATCACGCATCCTTATCTCAACACCCTCTTCCACTCTCTCTACAGTTCCCTGAATTTCCCTCAGTTTCCTATGCATCTCCTCATTCTCACACCTTAACCCTTTATTCTCTTGCAACAACTTATCCTCTCGCTCCTTACTCAGCCGCTATTCCTCCTTCAAAACCCTTAACTGTTCTTCCATTTGTCATCAACCTTATATCCTAATTCCGTCCTTCGTCCAACAGTCCAGCTTCCTATCCCACCTCGGCAGTCCCTGTTCGGGCGCCAAAATAATGTAGCGGGATGTCACAAGAACAACCCCCACACTCTTGAATCACTCTAACTGACAATAGTCTCCTCAACACAAACTTTCCCTTGACGTTATCAGCAGCGGGACTCTTGGGCAAAAGGACATGAAAACCAACCATAACCTTAACACTATATTCTTAAAACTAAACACAACCAAAATTATTACTATACTTAAAACCAAAGATATACAGACAACACAAAACAAAAAAACTTAACATACAAAATAAACAAAAATACCACATTCACATAAATCCAGAAAAAATATCAAAACTTAATCTAAGATGCACCACAACTAAATATGTTTATATATATATATATATATATATATATATATATATATATATATATATATATATATATATATATATATATATGGACACCAATGCACTCGTCCACACACTGCCAATTGTCTTTAACGGCAAACTACCACAGCTTTGGGGTAACACTACACAGTGTGGAAATTGGCCACAGCTGCCTCCCTGATTGGGGTCATAGTTATCATCGTCATATCATCATCATCAATCGAAAATTCCCTCTTACAGCCAAAGTCGTTACCGATTATATCCAAATTTAAAAGAGCAGTCAGTTCCAAGTTCCTTATCACAAGCCAGGTCATCAGCAATCAATATTCAAAATATAAGTTCTCCCCAAAGGAGTAAGTACCCTAAGGAGGAATTACGGTTGTCAAAAATAATTAAGCAATTCCACGCTGGTAAAAAAAAAAAATATAAAGTAAATCCAGCATTCACACAAAACCGCCTCTATCAGCAGTCAAATAAAAAATCCCTTCACCCAAGACATTCACCACTAACGTAACATAACTAAAAAATAAAACAAAAAATCTCATTTATACCAACAGTCTTTCTCACTACAAACAACCGGTACACTAACTCCCCCCCCCCTCTCTCTCTCTCTCTCTCTCTCTCTCTCTCTCTCTCTCTCTCTCTCTCTCTCTCTCTCCTCTCTCTCTCTCTCTCTCAGGATTTGGCAAACAGAAAATAAATAAAAATAAAAGAAAAATTAATCCTCCACAGTAGTATTAGTAGTAGTAGTAATTTTTATATCCACATATACAAGTATTTTATTTTACTTTCGAAAAGAACCATAAAGAAAATAACTCTTCAAAATAACAAGAATATAAATAAACTCAAATATACAATCAATAAACAAATAAAATTTAAAAATACATCACACAATATCAACAAACGTGAAAGAGAGAGAGAGAGAGAGAGAGAGAGAGAGAGAGAGAGAGAGAGAGAGAGAGAGAGAGAGAGAGAGAATGTAACTAACAGAATAGAATAAATAAATAAAAAAAGACTTATCTAACAGTAGATGGATTAGCATCAGCTTGGGGCGTCAGAATCAAATCGTCCTTCTCTTGAACTTCAATTGCTCCCGTTGGAACTGTCACCCAAACGTCCGGAAAGAGGCGTGGGGAGTAATCAAAAAATATGACAGTTGTATAAATCACGTTTAATAGAAATTAAAAAATGGTCACCTTCTTTTATGATAATGATAATATTTCTCTATTTACAAGACACATCCCCCAATTTTAGGGGGTTGGTGAGGTCAAACAAATAAAAAAAAGGGGGACCCTTCCTCCCTCCGCTTCTCCCAGCCTGCAGAGGATTCAGCCGAGTATTTTCTTTTATATTCTCGTGAGATATAATAATAATAATAATAATAATAATAATAATAATAATAATAATGATAATAATAATAATAATAATAATAATAATAATAATAATAATAATCTTTATTCAGTAAAAGCCATACACAGAGTTACAATAGGGGTGCAATGATGTTATACTTATGACATCATAAAACTATATGATTAGATAAGGTGAAGGATGATCTGGAGAGAAGATGTTTAGTGGAAGAGGATGTTCCTTTGATAGGAGGCTTTGGTGGATTATGGGAATATCATTGTTTGCAAGATTGGAAAAGGACGTAATAAGAAGAATGGTAGGCGTTGTATTAGGAGGAACCTGATAAGGGGGGAATATCGGGAGGGAGACAGAGAATTAAATGGCGAGATAAGGTGAAGAATGATATTGAGGGAAGAGGCTTGTTGGCAGAAGATTCTTTTGATTGAAGGCGTTTAGAGAATGCACATAAGGCAACCGACCCCTTAATGTAGGGATAACGATGAGTGAAAAAAATTTCATTTACCTAAATGCAAAGACCATTTTGTTATTGT
>NC_090744.1:34307356-34309335 GCF_036898095.1 Palaemon carinicauda
CAACACCAAAGCCTCCTTTCCATCAAACTAGGACCAGGGAGGGCCAGGCAATGGCTTATGATTACTAAGCAGGTAGACCTATAGGCTTCCCAAACACCAGATACTTTGCTCATAAAGATGGTGAGGTTGCAGACGCTGCTAGAAAATATCGAACTTGAGTGTGTCTCGATCCCTCGTCCAACAGATCACCAGGCAGGGACGTTTCCAATAAGTTATTGTTGGTAAATAGTTTTGTCGACTTTGAGACAGAAAAGTTATTTTGTTAGATTTTTAAATAAAACTTTTTTTTCTTTGTTGAGAGAGAGAGAGAGAGAGAGAGAGAGAGAGAGAGAGAGAGAGAGGGTCAATAAAACTAGTTTATTGACCTTAAAGTGTAAACACTATATAATAAACCTGCAGATGTTATAATTCAGTTATTTTCTCAGTCTATTAAAACAAAAGGTTTTCTAGCTGGTGGCCGGAGAGAGGGAGAGAGAGAGAGAGAGAGAGAGAGAGAGAGAGAGAGGACATCAGAGTAATGTACAGTATATACAGTACATCATAGCGTAAGTTTATACAGTATATTAAGACGGCACCGAGTAAGGTTGTAGAACTCTCTCCTTATATACAAAACTCAAGGCAACAGGACATAACAGGTTCACAAAGACAGACAATATTACAGAGGAAAAACCAGACATGAATTTTCATGTTCGTTTTAGTGCGAGGGAAGAGCGAAGATACAAGCATAATATATACGAAAGGAATTATGTACAATTGTGTGAAACACGGTTGGTACATGGCTCCCCCTAAAAATGACATACTGTACATGTTAAATAGGGCGCCCTGATCTAGAGAGGGGAACTGTAGGCGGGTCATCTGGCAGAAGATAAGCAGGTTTTAGACGATCAATGAGACCCAGTCTTCTTTGCCCCGAATGTTTAGGAGGAATGCTTTCGGACTGCGTCGGATCACGAGGAAAGGGCCCGTGTAAGGGGGCGTTAGTGGTGGCTTGCTGGTGTCGTTGCGCAGGAAGACGTGCGTTGCAGAGTGCAAGTCCGTTGGTATGTGATGCTTCGCTGGGGGCTTGTAAGTCTGGCGGCACGGAGTAAATTTTCCCACGACGTGACGTATGCGCTGGAGATCGTCGGAGGAGGTTGTAGAAGGAAAAAATTCGGCAAGGACGACCACGGGTCGCCATACACCATTTCAGCTGCGAGACGTCGAGGGCGTCTTTAGGAGTGGTCCTTAGTCCCAGGAGGACCCAGGGAAGCTGAGTAAACCAGTTGCAATCCTTGCAGCGGGACATCAAAGCTGCTTTGAGGGTGCAATGAAAACGTTCAACCATTCCATTGGCAGCGGGTTGTAGGGCCGTTGTCTGATGTAGGGTGATGCCCAGGAGATTCGCTAATGACGTCCACAATTGAGAGGTGAAAGATGGTTCCCTGTCAGAAGTAATATGCTCAGGGATACCGAATCTTGAAATCCATCCAGAGAGTAAGGCGGATGTACATGAGGCGGACGTTGCAGTTTCCATGGAATAGCTTCAGGCCAACGAGTGAGCGGTCGATGACGGTAAACAGGTAACGATGTCCTTGTGATGTGGGTAGGGGGCCTACAACGTCGACGTGAATGTGTGCGAAATGACGCTGAGGTTGAGGAAAGGTGTCCACTCCTAATCCGTGTGTCGATGTACTTTGGAAGTTTGGCAAGAAGTACAGGCGCGGACCCAATCCTTAGCATCCTTAGAAATGCCGTGCCAAATGAACTTTGCCTTCAGCAGCTGTGCAGTAGAACGGCAGGAGGGATGTGAAAGGCCGTGAATGAAATCAAACACCTGTCGGAGCATGGAGCAGGAATCCAAGGTCGCGGACTACCAGTACTGACGTCACAGAGGAGGGTGGTGTTGGAGTCTTCGAGGGGAAAGTCTTCCCAACGGAGGGACGTGCAGGATGTCCTACAAGCTTGATACTCTGGATCCTGTCGTTGGGCTTCAGCCAGGG
>NC_090744.1:34309835-34319835 GCF_036898095.1 Palaemon carinicauda
ATCTATACACACACGCACATTATATATATATATATATATATATACACATATATATATAGTATATATAAATAAATATAATATATATATATAATAATATTCATATATGTATATATATATACAATATATTATATATATATATATTCATATATAATATATAAATAAATGTAGATACATATACACACACACACATCTATATATATATATATATATATGTATATATATATATATATATATATATACACAAATATATATTTATATATATTTATCTATATAGAATCTAAAATCCTTGAGATATATTAAGATTTAATGACACCCAAAAAAATACCAACAAGAAAAGAGCAAGTTTTGATTAAGTACCCACGTGATACCCGGGTGTGGGTTCCCTCCTTCGCTTGTGCAAATAATACCCATCCGCCACCGGCCACAACATCGCCCGCGCCCTCTATTCTTATGAATGGGCGTCCTGGAGGCTCCAAGGGTGTAGAATAATTATTCATTTATTTCTTATAATGATGTGATGTCTAGTTTTAAGGTTATTCTCATTGCATTAGAATGAGTGGCCTCTTAGCTTAATAATTTCTAATGGTCTTTTAAATGTTTTCATATGAATCCATTAAAGAAATTAGAATATATGAATGGATAAATATTAATTTGTAAGTGTATATAAAGTATACATATGTGTATGCTAATATAAAATTGCATATGTTAATAATAGTAATAATAAGCTCGGAAATTAGTTACTTTATGACCGTTAAAATGCATGAAATGCTATAATTCTAAAAATCAAAGAATAATTTTCATTGACTTATCTTCCCTCGTTGCTAAATGGTACGGTCACTGTCATACAAGCATCCTGGACCAGGGTTCAAATCCCGTCGGTCAGATGGTATTGTCTTCGAGTGATTTCGCCTCGAGACTCTGATCCCGAGGTCGTTAAGAATTGATTATTTACTTTAGATATGCATGAATTTGGCACTGGCTTAATATTCATAAAGAAACTTCAGGTCTTTTGGATAATGTCAGCTAGAGAATTTTTCTTTATCTATATTTGGGATTGTAATAGGTTTTATTCTTTAGTATGTCGGACACGAGAGCAGTGATTATGTATTAGGTAAAAATAGGGTTTATAAAATAGAGCAATAAAAAGATATACAACATACACACACATATATATATATATAATATAGTATATATATATATATATATTATATATATATACATATATATATAAAATATATATGCATATTTGTATAAATATAATATATTAAATATATAATATATTAAATATATATATATATATATTATATATATATATATATATATATACCTATATATATATATATATATATATATATATATATATTTATATATATATATATATATATATATATATATATATATATATATATATATATATATACATATATATATATATATATATATATATATTTATAAATATAAATAAATTTATTATGTATATATATAGAAATATATATATATATATATTTATTATATATATATATATATATATATATATATATATATATATATATATATACATATACTGTATATGTGCGTGCGTATGCGTGTGGTGTCTATTCTGTAGACCTTATGATATCAAACAAGGAAGACAAATATCTAGGTTTTGGTGGAAAAAACGTATAGATATAACAAACAAATCAAATAATTTATTCGTGAAATTTGGTTCTTACCAGCAGCTATCTATTCAGGTAAATTGCCTGGTCAAACGAGCGTGTCAAATGAGAGCAAAATGTTATAAAATATCTGGTCAAATGAGAAGTTATATCACAAAGCAAATTATCATAATATCATACTCAGTAAACACGACATCACACGATTATACTCGGACAATCACTAATCACATACGACTAATTAATCTCATACAATGGTATGTAATTACCAATACTTACTAATTATGCTAATGACATGTGATTCACTCACTACCCTTCCGCTGGCAGAGTTGTGGGCTGTGCAGTCCACGTTAATCTCACTCAGGGCTAATGATCGATCGAGGTAATACTTCAGGTCAGACGAGGTCACAAAGCCACCTCTTCGGTCTCTCTAATTAGCGAGGCTACGGTGCTACTTTCATTCCTTTAATAATAATAATAATAATAATAATAATAATAATCATAATAATAATAATAATAATAATAATAATAATAATAATAATAATATAGTTGCAACTTCCATACCTGTAATGAAAAAAAAAGAACAACAACAACAACAGCAACATAATAATAATAATAATAATAATAATAATAATAATAATAATATAGTTGCTACCTTCATATTTCTAATGAAATAAACAAACAACAACAGCATAATAATAATAATAATACTAATAATAATAATATAATAATAATAATAATAATAATAATAATAATAATAATAATTATAATACCATATATAGCTAAACTAAAGCTTGCCAGATTAAATTAATAAAAAAAAATAATTTGGATTGTTTTGCAATTAGCACAAGGAGCTACTGAATGAATTTCTGCCCAGTTAAGTTATTAACTTCCGTTACATTTTTTGTATTTGGTTTTAAATGAGGCATGGAAATGTCAAAAACGCACAGAAAGCGACAAAAGATGAAGAGTGTTAAACTACGTAGACCTTGCCAGAAGCGCCATCTCTCATAGTCTCATATTTCACATATGCTTGAATGTCTTCAGGTTTCGCTAAGACAGAAGCATGAATAAGGTAAGTGAGAATTCGAGCCTACCATGAACCAACCAACTGATGACTGACGAAGGATTTGATTTCGACGTCACGCAGGTCAGAGTAAATTCCTCTCCAGCTGTGGCAACGGAAGACCCCGTCACTAAAACTCTCTTTGGGCTATCTGAGGATGACGACTCATATTACATGAATATTAATCTGTGATTTACTTGTCATGAGATTATTATTATCGTTAATACTTGCTAAGCTACAACCCCAGTTGGAAAAAGCACGATGCTATAAGCCCAGGGGCTCCGACAGGGAAAATAGCCTAGTGAGTAAAGGGAACAAGAAAACTAGACTATTTTAAGAACAGTAACAATAAAATAAATATTTCCTATATAAACTGTAAAAAGCTTTAAACAAGAGGAAGATAAAATAGCATGGCCAAGTGTACCCCAACCAAGAGGAACTCTAACCCAAGACAGTGGAAGACCATGGTACAGAGGCTATGGCACTACCCAAGACTAGAGAACAATGGCTTGATCTTGGAGTGTCCTTCTCCTAGAAAAACTGCTTACCATAGCTAAAGAACCTCTTCTACCCTTACTTAAAGGAAAGTGGCCACTGAACAATTATAGTGCAGTAGTTAACCCCTAAGAGAAGAAGAATTGTTTGGTAATCTCAGAGTTGTCAGGTGTATGAGGACAGAGGAGACTATTCGGTGTGTGTCGGCAAAAAGAAAATGAACCGTAAACAGAGTGAAAAATCCAATTTAGTACTGTGTGGCAGTCTCAACAGGTGGCTGGTGCCCTGGCCAACCTAATACATACAATTCTAGAAGATTTATTCCAGCTGTGACCAAGTTCTGGAATGATCTTCCTAATCGGGTACAGAGCTTCAAAATTCAAACTTGCAGCAAATGTTTTTATGTTAAACTGGTTGACATAAGTCGTTTTTATAGTTTATATATGACATATCTGTTTGGATGTTGTTACGGTTTTTAAATATTTTATTATTAATTTTTCTTCATATTGTTTATTTATGTCATTATTTCCTTTCCTCACTGGGCTATTTTTCCCTGTTGGAGCCCTTGGACTTATATCTTCTTGCATTTCCAACTCGGGTTGTAGCTTAGCAATTAATAATAATAATAATAATAATAATAATAATAATAATTAATGATTTAATTGGATCATACAATATATTTCCAGTATTTTATTATTTTACTTCTCTTAATAAATATAGGTTTCATTGCCCGCAGAGTATCTATAAATCTATAATGTGGTGTTTTATATGTGTAAATATATATATAATATATATATATATATATATATATATATAATATATATATATAATGTGTGTGTGTGTGTGTGTGTGTGTTTGTGTGTGTCATAAGCTTTGCAGTTATTTACTTACATTTCTAGCTAGATTAATATAAACAAAGAGACAATTGTTTCTCTAACTATCCATTTGTTATTATTTTGTATTTGCACCGAACCTATCGTTAATGAAAGGTTATGTTAATGAATATAAAGTTATCTATTGTAAATAGAGAATAACATTTACGAAATATTCGCAAAACACTACAAAGATCGAAATTTCCATCAAATTATGAGTGAAAGAAAATTCATAAAAATAAAGAAAAAATAACATATGAAAATACAGCGTCAAGCCACTCACAAATAAGTTTAGTATTAAGATAAAACCATTTATGAAATTTAACTCTAATGTAACAACCCCCAAGAAACAAAATGATATTTGATGATTGTAAGAGAGAGAGAGAGAGAGAGAGAGACAGGAGAGAGAGAGAGAGAGAGAGAGTGAGGAGAGAGAGAGAGAGAGAGAGAGAGCCTTACCTTACCTTATTTGCCTTATTTTTTTGTTTGGGTTCCCCCAGGTCCCTCAGTGTGAGGCACCTCGTATATCCACCAGAGAGTTGCAAATGCATCTTCCGGTGTATTTTGCCTCTTCCAGTCTTGCATGGTCTGGGATGCATCTTAGGTATTTATCGATCTGATTCTTAAGCACATCTACGCTCACTCCTGATATGTTTCTTAGATGAGCTGGCAGCACATTAAATAGTCGCTGCATTATCGATGCTGGTGCTTAGTGGATTAATGTCCTGTGCGCCTTTCTTAGTTTACCTGGTATATTTTTGGCACTATTAATCTACCTCGGCTTGCTCTTTCTGATATTTTAGCTCCATGATGTTTTCAGTAATTCCTTCTATTGCTTCCATGCTTGTATTATCATGTAGCGTTCTCTTCTCCTTTCTAGACTCTATAGTTTTAAAAACTGCAGTCTTTCCCAGTAGTCAAGGTCCTTAACTTCTTCTATTCTAGCAGTATAGGACCTTTGTACACTCTCTATTTGCGCAATATCCTTTTGGTAGTGTGGGTACCATATCACATTGCAGTACTCGAGTGTACTACGTACATAAGTTTTGTAAAGCATAATCATGTGTTCAGCTTTTCTCGTCTTAAAGTGTCTGAATAACATTCCCATTTTTGCTTTACATTTAGCCAACAGTGTTGCTATTTGGTCGCTGCATAACATATTCCTATTTAACATTACACCAAGGTCTTAATTGCTTCCTTGTTTGTGATTGTCTCATTATTAGGTCCCTTGTATGCATATACCATTCCTTCTCTGTTTCCTTAATTTATTGATTCGAATTATCGGAGTTAAATACCATCCTATTTATCTCCGCCCATTCATATATTTTGTTTAGATCTCTTTGTAGTGAGTTCCTATCTTCATCACAAGTAATTTCTCTACTTATTCTTGTGTCATCGGCGAAACTTCTCACTACGGAGATTTCAACATCACAGTCTATGTCTGAGATCATAATAACAAACAGCAGTGCAGCTAATACCGTACCTT
The DNA here is from genome assembly GCF_036898095.1 of Palaemon carinicauda. Taxonomy (NCBI): domain Eukaryota; kingdom Metazoa; phylum Arthropoda; class Malacostraca; order Decapoda; family Palaemonidae; genus Palaemon; species Palaemon carinicauda. Next base: position 34,315,407 of record NC_090744.1, read on the forward strand.
GTGGCACACCAGATATTACCTGGGCTTCATCTGATTTCTCGTCATTTGCAACCACTATCTGTTTTCTGTTTTGCAGGAATTCTTTTACCCATTTTCCTATCTTTCCCACAATATTATGCTTTCTCATTTTTTTCTCCAATATGTTATGGTCTACCTTGTCAAAGGCTTTTGCAAAATCTAGATAGATCACATCTGTGTCTTTTTCATTTATCATATTTTGTATATGTTTTCATAGTGTGCTATCAGTTGGGTCTGTGTACTTTTTCCAGGCACGAAACCGTGTTGACACATATTAAACAAATTATTTTAACTAAATGGTTCATTATTTTCTTTTTATTACCCTCTCATACACTTTCATAATATGTGGTGTTAGACTAACAGGTCTATAATTGCTTGCCTCTAGTCTTGATCCACTTTTGAAGATAGGGGTTATATAAGCTAATTTATGTTTAACATATATCTCGCTCATATCTACACTTTGTCTTAGCAGTATTGCAAGCGGCTTCGCGATAGTGTTTGTAGTTTTTTTTAACAAAATCGCTGGAACTCCATCTGGTCCGGCTGCCGATCCATTTTTAATTTCGTTTATAGCCGTGACAATATCTGCTTCATTAATATCTATATCCGTTAGATATTCAACATTTTCTTCGCTCATTTCAGTTTCATTATTCTCATTCGCAATTCTTGGTGTGAACTCACTCTTATATTTTTCTGCTAATATGTTGCATATTTCCTTTTTTTCATTCGTTAGCCGTCCTTCAATTCTTAGAGGGCCTATTTCTAATCTCCCCTTATTCATCTTTTTTGCATAGGAGTAAAGTACTTTGGGGTTTCTTTTTATATTTTGAAGTGTCCTTTCTTCTAAGTCCCTTTTTTCATTTTCTTTCGACTGTATAATCTTTTGTTCTGCATTTTCTATCTTACATTTTATAACAATCATTTTCCCCACATTTTTTTCTTTTGCAAGATTTTTCTTCCACTTTTTTAATTTTCTGAAATAAGATCCTTCTGTCTCTTGGTATGCACGTCTTTTGTTTATTGTTTTTTTTTTCGGTACATATTTTTCAACAATTTTCTCCAGTATTTTGTACAGTATGTCCGTATTTACCTGTATATTATCACTTACAAATACATTTTTCCATTCTTTATTCAGTTCTTCATTTATTTCTGACCATTTTATATTCTTACTGTAAAAATTATATTTTCCATATCCTTCCCAAAGTTTTGTTCTTTTATTAATTTGGCGATCACTTGCTTTGGAATGGACTATCAATTCTATGACATTGTGGTCTGAAATTCCCGTGTTATACAGTATTATTTCTTTAACATAATTCACCTCATTCACAAATAATAGATCTAGGACATTTTCCTTTCTTGTTGGAATGTGGTTTATTTGTTGCACATTATGTTCTAATAGCATATCTTGAAGCTTTTCAAATTGCCTCTTATCTTCTGCGCTACTATTACTCTGTTGTTTATGTGTATACATACAACCACTTTCTTCTATCCGTTCTTTCCAATCCACGAAAGGAAAGTTAAAATCTCCAGATAGGAGTATATTCCAGTCTTTATGGTTTCTACATATATTATCTATTTTTTCTATTATTATGTCAAACTCCTTAGTGCTTGGGGGTCTGTAAACTACCATATTCATTGGTTTTTCAAATTCAAATTCTACCGCAATCAATTCACATTCTGTGTTGCTGTATTTTTCACAGACTTTTCCTTAATTTATGTCTCTTCCATATATTGCAGTTCCCCCTTGATTCCTATTTTTTCTGTCTGATCTATAAGTTTGGAAACCCTTTATCTGGTCATCACTGCCAGTCTCTTGGGAATTCAATGTTTCACTTATAATTTAATATATCTATTTTTCAATTTGGGTTAGTTCTTCTAAGAACTCTATTTTCCTTTTAGAGTTACTCGTGACTAAACCCTGTGCATTCATCACTATTATGGTTGTTTGTGTTTCATCCCATTATTTAATACTGGTAATAATGTGGATTCTCCTATGCTTCCTTCCTGTTCTGATATGATGTTCTTTTCTTCATTTCTCAGAATTCTGCCATTAAAAAATCCCACTTTTCTATTATTTTGCTCTTTCGCCATCATATTTATTTTTGTGTGTATACCTGCAATTATCCCCATATCTGCACCAACCCCTGGCATTATGATGCATTCTTTGTAGTTGGGCTCTAAATGTGCAGATTTGGGTTGAAAGGCCTCATATCTTGGGGCTCTTGGTTCATAGCGCGGTATATACACGGCCTGCTTTTTTGTTTCGTTTTTATTTATTTTTTGCTTTCATCTTTCTTTTCAGTTTGCTGAGTTTTCTTACTTTCATTCATGGTTGCAGGATGCATATATCGAAATTTTTTGTTGAAACTTCATCCTTTTCCTTCTTTTAGGTTTTTGCATATTTTTGGACGAAGATCTCTGCATTCGTCTCCATATCCGTCTAAATACGCACATTTACCATATATTTCATAATTATGACATATCTTTGGATGCTTGTAGTAGCATCTTTCGCCAAATCTGCAATTCCCTCTTTTCAGCATATTGCAGACTATATCCTTCTTTTCTTTTTTTGCTTGTTCTTGCTCTTCCCTAAAATTTTGTAGGTCCGGGTAGAGTCTCTTGGTCTATTATTTGTTTCCATCTGGTAATTATTTCTTCATAAGTATGTTGTTGGATGGCATCATAAGTTATATCAATGATTTCCTCTGCATCCTTACACATATTCTGTTCATTGTTCTCTTCTTCTTCTTTTTCTTCTTCTTCTTCTTCTATTTCTTCTTCTTCCTCTTCTTTATCTTCAACTATTTGCAGATTTAGTCTCGACTTAATTTATATTTTCTATCCAGACTAAGCATCTTGAGCAGAATACCTTGATGTCTTTATTTTTTGCTGTATTTCAGCACATGTGGGGTGTGTTGGAACATGACAGGCATCACATTTTCTAATCAATTGTTGAGGATTATTAATGGAATACCATATCTTACGTGTATTACACCATTTTGGCATTCTTTTTCCCATGCATCAATCAGCATATTCACCATATTGGACTTCTTATTGTTCTTTGATGGAATGTGTTGATTGGTGTAGACTTTCTTTATATGTCTCTTTATCACTTGGATCTTCTTTGAAATTTCTTCTATTATTTTGCTGATGTTTTCCGCAGATTTGCTCCAGAGAGAGAGAGAGAGAGAGGAGGAGAGAGAGAGGAGAGAGAGAGAGAGAGGAGAGAGAGAGAGAGAGAGAGAGAGAGAGAACTTTTAAAAGCCATAAACCTCCATAAAAACTAAAAACTTTCAATAGAGAGAGAGAGAGAGAGAGAGAGAGAGAGAGAGAGAGAGAGAGAGAGAGAGAGAGAGAGAGAGAGAGAGAGAGGGAGAGAGAGAGACTTGAAACCCATTGAACCTTCATAAAAATCTAAAAAACTAATAATGAGAGAGAGGCTTAAAGAGTCAAGAATTCTCATAAAAAAAAAACTTACAAGGACGGTGAAAGTGACATTATCTGCCAGAGGATAATTCAGAATATCATTCTTGGCCACCCTGCACTCGAAACTAGCCCGGTCGTCCTCAGCTTCCACCTTCAGGGTCACACTCAGCCTCACGAAATCGTCCTCCTTGGTCGCCTTGGTGGTTCAACAACTTTCCATTTTTGTACCACGCCATACGCGGCCTGGGGTTACCCCCCTGGCACCTGCAGGTCAGTGTAACCTCTTGACCTTCTTTCAGGATGTCTCCCGTGCTGTACCCTGAGATGATGGGAGCCTCTGGTGGATCTGAGGATGAAATAAAAAAGGAAAAGAAATGTTACGTGTCATTCCGGTCAGTGGAGAGATTGCAGTAGGTGAGGCCAGAAGAAAGAAGAAAAAGAAATGTGTCTTCTATTCTTGCCCCATCATGCAGCATGTTACCAGAAGATGGAGTATTATTTCTTAGTGAACTACTGGCCTGATTTCAGTGTTATAGAATAGTTTGTTGAATTCAGTCTGGTCCGTAGAGATTGCTGGAAGTGGGAACCATAAAAAGAAATAGAAAAATAAGAAAAAGAAATGCAATTTATGTTAATTTCGGTCAGTAAAGATTGAAGTAGGTGAGGCCGGAAGAAAGAAAAAAAATGTGTTTTGTATACAAACGGGTCAGTAGAGATGGCTGGAAGTGGGCAAAAATAATATAAGAAAAAAAGAAATGTAATTTGTGTTCATTCCAGCTAGTAGAGATTACTGGAAGTGGGGATTATAAGGGATAAAAAGAAAAAGAATTACTTTTCTATTAATTCTCGGTCAGTAGAGATTGCTGGAAATTGTGACAAAAAAGAAAAAGAAAAAAATTAGTTTTGTAATAATTCTGGTCAGTAGAGATTAATGGAACTGGAACAAAAATTAAATAAATAGTAATATGAAATGCAATTTTTGTTC
>NC_090744.1:34329835-34347335 GCF_036898095.1 Palaemon carinicauda
GACAATATTATAACAAAGAATTACAAGCTCAATCAATTGGAGGCTCAAATTAATGTTAATTTTTGAAAAAAATGCAAGTTTAACTAAAGAGAAAATAGAATTTTAGGTTAACTGGGGGAATAGCAATTATGTTAAAAAAAACATTTAGCATTACAATAACTTACCCAAGACAGTAACGTTAGCTGAAGCCCAAAGGGCGCTCGTTTTAGCCGTTGGACCAACTTGGCACTGGTATTCGCCGTCATCCTCAAGTGTGATCCCGTGAATGACAAGGTGGTGTTCACCCTTGCTGGAGTCTCCTGAGTACAAGTATCTTGGGTAGCCCTGTACATCACGCTCAAAGCCTGAAGGATATCAAAGAAATCATAGATAGTTATGGCATATATATATATATATTTATATATATATATATATATATATATACATATATATATATATATATATATATGTATGTATGTATATATATGAATATATAAATACATATATATATATATATATATATTTATAAATATATATATATATTTAAATATATATATATATATATATATATGTATATATATGTATGTAAATATATTTATATCTATATATATATAGATATATATATATATATATATATATGTATATATACGTATACATATATATGAATATTTATATATTTATATATATATATATATATATATGTATATATATATATATATACGTATACATATATATGAATATTTATATGTATATGTATATATATATATATATATATATGTATATATATATATGTATATTATATATATATATATATATATATGTATATTATTTTTATATATATATACATATATATATATATATATATATATCAAATAAAGAAAAAATCTAAATTTGCCTAAGATTCTATGTTATAAAGGCATTTACTAAAGCTATAGATATTCAAAGCAACGGTAAATAAGAAACATTGCTTCATAATCAATAACATTTCGAAATAAGGAAAATTCTGAGAGAGTAATGATAATGTTCTAGAAATGCAAAACAAGTAACAGATGTTTATTGTATAAAGTCATATCTTTGAAAATATATTTGATATATTAATCATATTGAATTAAGCACAATTTTCCAAAGATTAATGGCAACAAGTAATTTGCTATGATATATCTACAATACCAAAGAACACTTTAGTCTAAAGCTTTATTTAATCATCCTACAGTACATTTCTATGTCATCGCCACGTTACCTAACTCTGAATTAATCCCATATGTAACTCGTTACATATGGGAAATTAAACATTTACTTTTATAAATCCAGACGATTGCTTTTAGTTTGTCCAAAATTTGGTTATGTTCTTTTCCATTCCTTTATTTCCCAGCCATCATTTCTTTTAGCTGTCATAAAATATACCAATGTTATATCGGGTTTATGACCAAGAGGACTAGGTTTTAATTTCCAGCGCAGAAAGGGTTAATATCCCTGGTGATAGGCAGAATCAATTCAATATATATATATATATATATATGTTTATATATTGTATACATATATATATATATATATATATATTTAAATATATATATATATATATATATACATATATATATATATATATATAGATGTGTATATATATACATACATATATATATATATATATATACAGTATATATATATATATATATAAATATATACATATATATAGATATATACATATATATATATACATGTATATATATATATATATATATATACTATGTATATATCTATGTACATATATGTATATATATATATATATTTATATATATATATGTATATATATATATATATATATATATTATCAAGGATCTAGATTATTGTTTTGTATTAGGGATTTTGTTTTCAATAATATATATATATATATATATATATTTATATATATATATATATGTGTGTGTGTATATATATATATGTGTGTGTGTGTGTGCGTGTATACATATTTATATATATGTATATATTTGTTGAGAGATTCTTAATTTCTTTTTGCAGATTTGGTATTGAATTTTTGGGGGACTCAGCTGTACTATCACATCATACATATATGATAAGGTGCTTAACATAATTTAAATATGCATTAGCCTATTGGGATAATTGTTTTAGTAATTTTAGGCCTATAATTATTGGATATTAAGCATTGCTGGATTTAGTTGATATAAACTGGAGCTTTTGTTTATAGGCTGTAACATTGAGAATATTGGTGAATAGCCTAGTAATAATTATATATATATTACAAAAATATAATTAGAACAATGGCCACACCCCCCCCCCCCCCCAAAAAAAAAATAGATAAAAATTCGGCAATGCCAAATTTACTTAACAATGACAGATAACTTGTGTATCGGATATATCATTGTAAATAATTATGAAGAGTAACCAACATATTATGAAAAGATAATGATAATGGCCTACTAAAACTTCTTGAAAATTAGGCTAAGTTGAATTTACTTACCAATGACTGAAGCTTTGAGTATAGGTTATATCATTCTTATTATTGATGAAGAGTAATAATTGCAACATATAAAAAGATAATAATTTTAATGGCCTACTAAAACTTCTTGAAACTTAGGCAATGCTGAATTTACTTAACAAAGACAGATACCTTGAGTATAGACTATAGCATTGTAATTAGTAATAAACAGTAGTAATTACCAACATATTACAAAAAGATAATAATGATAGCATCCCACTAAAACTCCTATTCTTGGAAATTTGGCATTGCTAAATTTACTTACCAATGACAGATACCTTGATTTTAGGCTCTATCATTATATTGATTAATGAAGAGTAATAATTACCAACATAATACAAAAAGATAATAATAATAATGGTGTACTAAAACTTCTTGAAAATTAGGCAATGCTGAATTTAGTTACCACTGAGAGATACCTTTCTTTAGTATAGGTTATAACATCGTAATTATTGTTAGATAACGATAATTTTCTACATATTATGAAAAGATTATTTAGAAAATTGCATAACTAAAGCATATTGACTTCCTTCTGTATAGGGCGAAATCTTAAAGATGTTGGGCTTATTGGAGGGATAGAACATGTCTCCGAAAAGAAGTTTATTATCCCTCTTCATAAAGAAGGATAAGACAGGAGTCCTAGGACCTTGATCCCAAAAACCACTTATGATTAACTTCCTTGATTCTGCTGATCGTAATAATGGATTACATTGCTCAGATATCATAATTTTTGTGACTCTTCCACGAATATAACAATTTGTTTACTATACACTCAAGAAGAGAACGTTTTATTTACTGCTTATCATAAAACAGAAGAAGATCGCAAATAGGAAACGACGCAGTAGTAAACATTGCAGAAGATATTGACAAACAATTTTATGATAAAGTCGTCAAAGGAGTTAATAGCTTATATCTTTGAGGAATCACTCCATAGTTACGTAGTGAAATATTCAACAATAAAAACATGTGACTTTATATATTATAATATTTATAAACAAATGTTGACTGTTTACGAAATCTGTACTTCATATGAATTGGGGTTTTGTTATATCTGACTTTTATTGGAACTGTCAAAAACACTTCGATTCTTGTAAAAATTCTTGTTCGTTTATAATACACACGCACGCACATACACACACACATACATATATATATATATATATATATACGATCATTTTACTAGGTCAATGGAACATCAGTTTCTTAGGCTCGGGTTCGATTCCCCGGCCGACCAGAAGCTATTATCTTTACATTGATTACCCCTTGGGGCTCTAATCCCGAGGTACAGAGAATCCAGATATTAGGAAGAAGTAAAAACAAAGTAGAGTAAAAATTACGGTCGCCTGTATTTTACTGAAATACGACTGAGAACAGTATATTTTTATGGAAAACTTCCGATTAAAATTACAGTTTTTTTATCAATATAAGGAATGTTAAAAGTGGTTTTCCTCTTTTCAAGAGTCTTTAATTCACGTTTTCACCGTAGCTACGATTTTTCAAACCACTAATCCATACAACTCCCAATAGCCCACCCTTTCAGTCATTCTCAATTTACATGCGCTACAAAAAGAATTGTTCACAACATTTTCCACCGGGAACATCCACCTTAACTCAAGTCATTCTCTTTATCTGTATTTCGTATTTAAATTTCATTTAAAGCTTTAAATGCCACTCATGAATGGCAAAGGTAAGGGACAGTGACATTGCCCTATTGAGCAGGCCAACACCCTAGAGACTGACCATATATACGTATGATCAGCGCCTAAGCCCCTCTCCACGCAAGCTAGGACCAAGGAGGACCAGTCAATGGATGCTGATGACTAAGCAAATAGATCTATAGGCACCCACAAACTCCACATCCATAGCTCACAAGATGGTGAGGTTGCAGTGACCAAAAAAACTAACAAGTATGAGCGGGACTGGAACCCCAGTCTGGCGTTCACCAGTCAGGAACGTTACCACATCGGTCACCATAACCCTAAATAGCCAAGTCTTTTAAATAGTCCGTTTTTAATTTTCAGGTATAAGTTTATCAGAAACTGTTCCCCATTTGTCGTAGTAGATGTAAATGTTAAAATAATTAAGATGAAGTTCCACTTTGATGAATAAACTGTCACGCTTCATAACATTAATATTCATAACAAGTTTAACCCTTTAAACAGATGCTCGGCCGTAAGGTATTCCAATTTAACTACATAAATTAATGCTATGAAAGTCATATTATGATAACATAATTAGTTACTTAACTCTAAATAACAAAACCCACCTTAAACAGTTTATTAACATCGGGAAAACTTTAATTAACATAAATATAACCTTTACAACATGAAAAATAAAATCGCACAAAAATACTGATAGTAATATAACGAACAAAAATAAAGACTTATGAATTATAAGGAAAATGAAATGGAGCGTGAAAATATAAATTGTCATACAAGCTGGCAGGACACTTTAAGACTAAAAGCAAGAGTACAGGGGAGAAATACCTAATGAAATTCTCTGGCCATAATTCACTTACTTCAACCATGAATTTGAAAATGTGTTCTAAGTTGGAATTCTAGTTTATTTTTGCGTAGAAGTTCAAGTGGGTTAAAGAATTTTATTTCGCGTAACTATCTTTTATCATTTCTATATCTATGTGCATATATGTGTGTATCAGTTTAATTATCTATTTATCGGGGTATATATATATATATATATATATACATAATATATATATATACATATATATATTTGCATAGATACATATATATATATATATATATATATTTGTGTATATATATACATATATATATATGCATATATATATATATATATATATATATAAATGTATATATATACATATATATATGTATATATATATATATATATATATGTATATGTATATACATATGTGTGTGTATATGTGTGTACATAATATGGATTCCACTTGTGCAAAAACTTGACCACTATATGGTAATCATCTTAAAAAAAATCCTTAATTACTACAAAGAATGAAAAGAAAGGTTAATCCAAGAATTTTTTTCCAGGCTTTAATCAAACTTTATGATAAATGGGAGTCTGCAGCCAGCATAGAAGTTTTGCCTTAAAAGTTGAAGGAACTAATTAGTAGAAAGTACACGTTAATCCTCCTTAGAATTGTCTAGCCATCAGGTGTACAGTTGGTTTCACTAATTACGGTACACTTCAATGGATGCCAAGGAGACGTCTGCCAGCTGTACATTGTATAATAAGAGAAACTATTAGCAACACTGACATTAAGTTCATAAGCTTATAAACATGTGACCAAAAGCCTTTAGTTAATTTTTACGAAGTGTTGAATAGCGAATCATTAGCCTCCTACAATGTACAGAACTGCCTGATATCATCTCCTTATTATCCAGTGAAGTGTATCGGAATCAATGAACGCAATTATACCTGCTGCTTTTGAAAAGTATTCAATTCACCAAAATATTATTATTATTATTATTATTATTATTATTATTATTATTATTATCATTATTATTATTATTATTATTATTATTATTATTATTATTATTATTATTATTATTATTATTATTATTATCAGTTGGAAAAGCAAGATGCTAGCAGCCCAGGGGCTTCAACGTGAAAAAATAGCCCAGTAAGGAGAGGAAATATTGGAAAAGCAATTACTACTATTACTGGCTAAGCTACTACTCCGGTTATAAAAGCTAGATGCTAAAAGCCCACGGGCTCCAACAAAGAAAAATAGCCCGAAATAAGGAAATAAATTAACGATATAAGAAATAATGAACGATATCAATAAAATATTTTAAAAACAGTAACAACATTTAAAGATATATTTCATACATAAACTATAAAAAGATTTATTTCAGCCTGTTCAACATAAAATCATTTTCTGCAAGTTTGAACTTTTTAAGTTCTATTAATGTTTTTCTTTCAAGTTTGTTATATTTATGCAAACTTAAGAGGGTTTTTTTTATTGATATTTTCTTTTTTCTAGTATAATTATTTTTAGAATCATTATGTACAGTTGGATATCACAAATTTTTAAGTACTACTTTCTTAGGAGGATCTGGGATCTCCTCATTAACCGACCAAGAATTTTGCGTAGTTCCCCCTCTCTCCGTTACCTTGTTGGGGCGCTCCGGGGCGGAAGGATACTCGCCCTGGGGCGCCCCGGGGTCAGCGCGTGAGGAAGCGCTGCTAGGTCGTCAGTAAGCGTATGTTTAAAGTCCTCCTCGAACTCCTGTAAGATACTCGGAGTAGGATGGGTGGGCCATAACCCGAAAGTAGTTCGAGGTAAGTACTGTTAGGAAAAATACAAATTACTTGAAATTTGTGATTTGTTCCAATACGGAGTACTCACCTCGAACTACTTTCTTAGGAGACTTATACCTTAGGAGGAGGGAGTGGCTTACAGGACGGAATATATCGCAACTATCCTAGGGCACAAGAACTAGATAGGAGGCAAGGTCTAGACTACACAGTGGAGAGGTAGGAGAGCAGGGGAAAGCACGCAAAAGTCTACCTTATGTTCAACTCAACTTTATATATAATCCAGACATGGTGTACCTCAACGTCCATCTCTCACATGGAAGGAGGATAGGAAAAGGGTGGGAGAAGGGAGAGGGTAGTAAGGAAGGAGGGGGAGTAAGGAGGAACCTGTGTAACTTGAGTTTGCTTCCCACGGGCTACCCGGGGCCCAAAACCACTAAACTTGCTACATAGCTGAAATAACTGGCCCAATGGAGACGGCATCCAGGGACTTCCTCGTGCAATCCTTCAGGTAATGGGCTGTAAAGGTGGATTGTCTGGCCCAAGTACCCGCTTCTAAGATTTGGCCCACTGCCATATTGATGTCAAAGGCCAAGGACGTGCTAAGGCCCCTAATATCATGGGGTCTCGAGGTCCCAGGGACCGTGGAGCCATCACCCTCATAAGCCATCTTGATAACCTGTTGGAGCCAGAAAGAGATAGTGTTCTTAGAGACTGCTTTCTTGACTGGGCTTGAAGATACGAACAATCTTTTAATAGCTGGCCTGAGGTTGGATGTTCTACTGAGATATTTCCTGATAGTCCTCATGAAGCACAAAAGTAGTCTTCCGGATTGTCCGAGCATGGAATTGCTGGAATAGAGAATTCCTCGAACCTAGGATCCGCTATTGCTGGGTTTTGGGTCTTCGCCACGAATTCAGGTAAGAACTTAAACGACATATCCTTCCACCCTTTCCAGTGTGTGACTTTGAAGGACAAGCCGTGGAGCTCACTCACCTGTTTGGCAGAGGCAGGAGCTAGCAAGAATACAGCCTTGAGGGTGAGGTCCTTGTCTAGGATGTCTTTAGGAGGCTTGAAGGGGGGCCTCGAGAGAGCCCTGAGGACCTTGGCTACATCCCACTGGGGAACCCTTGAGGAGCGAGGGTCACAAGATTGTTCAAAACTCCTGAAGAGCATGGAGATGTGGCGAGAAGCCCCTAGGTTGATGCCCTTGAGTTGGAAAACCTGGTCCAGTGCTGCACGGACTCCTTTGATGGCTGGAATGGAGACTAACCGGTCGTCCCTCAGGTGAGCTAGGAGGTCTGCAATACCGTGGACCGATGCGTCTAAGGGCCGCAGATTCTGTGTGGCACACCATTTAACAAAAGTGGCCCCCTTGGCCTGGTACACAATGCACGAGGACTTCCGGAGATACCCAGACATCCTGGCAGCAGTCTTATCCGAGAATCCCTCTTTCCTTAGCAGGCACTTGATAACCTCCACGCATGTAGACTCAGGCCCTGGGGGTTTTCGTGTAGCCTTCGGAAGTGAGGTTGACTTAGTAGGTCTTCTCTTGCCGGAAGGGGCCACGGAGGAAGGGTGGCCAGGTCCTGTAGATCCGCGAACCACTCCCTCTCCGGCCACCAGGGCACTACCAAAGTCATCTTCGTGGATCTTGATTGCCTTAGCCTATTGAGCACCTGCTTGATGATCCCGAAGGAGGGAAAGGCGTACATGTCAAGGCCGTCCCACGAGTGTTGGAAGGCGTCCTCGAACGCTGCTGTCGGAGCTGGTACCAGGGAGCAGAATACGGGAAGCTGTGCATTGAGCCTTGTGGCGAACAGGTCTATCACCGGGGAGCCCCAACGCTGGAGAACCTCCTGTGCCACCTGTGGATGAAGAGACCATTCTGACCCTACTACCTGTCCTGTCCTGCTGAGGCCGTCGGCCAGGACGTTTCTCTTTCCCGGAATGAACCTAGCTGTGAGCAGAATGTGGTTCCATTCGGTCCATTCCAGGATTTGAGCCGTGAGGTCGCACAGTTCCCTTGATCTTAGGCCTCCCTGCTTCCTGATGTACGCCACCACCTGGGCGTTATCACACATGAGTGCCAACGAGTTTCCCCGGAGGAGACGGGCGAATGACGCCAGGGCCCTCTGTACTGCCATGAGTTCGAGCAGATTGATGTGTCGGGACCTTTCCTCCACTGACCATTTTACCTCTGCTGTTTCTTCCAGGAGATGAGCTCCCCACCCCTCTTTCGATGCGTCCGTGAAGAGCAGCATCTCCAGAGGAGCGGAAGCGAACAGAATTCCTTTCAGCATGTTCCTCCTGTTGGACCACCAGAGGAGCATGTCCTTGGAGGAGGGGGACTCCTTGACTAGCTTCTACGGGGACTCCTCCGCTGACCAGAGATCCTTCATGTTTCATTGTATTGGTCTTAGCTTGAGCCTGCCTTGTGGGACCAATTTTTCCAACGAGACCAAGTGACCCACTAGTCTCTGCCAATCCTTGGCTCTCATTGAAGTGTCTGCTATAAACGGGTGAATCACTTGTTCTAGGTTGTCCAGCCTCTCCTGGGAAGGGAAGGCTCTTGCCAGCTGGGAGTCCAGGACCATCCCCAGGTACGTCATCCTGGTGGTGGGGACTAACTGAGACTTCTCGAGGTTGATCGTAATCCCGAGCTCCTTGCAGAAGTGCAGCAGAAGTGTGCCTTGATCTTTTAAGACTACCTCTGAGGCTGAAAGCAGCAACCAGTCATCGAGGTACCTGATCAGCTTGATGCCCTGTTTGTGTGCCCAGACTGAAACCAGGGTGAACACCCTCGTGAACACTTGTGGAGCTGTCGACAGGCCGAAGCAGAGGGTCTTTAACTGAAGGGACTGGGAACCCCACCTTACTCTGACGAACTTCCTGCCGAATTGAAAATAAGCATCCTTGAGATCCAGGGACATCATGAAATCCCCTTCCCTCAAGGCCGTCAGCACCGACTTCGGCGTGTCCATCTTGAAGGAGGTCTTCTTGATGATCTTGTTCAGAGCCGAGAGGTCAATGACTGCCTCCAACCTCCCGTCGCTTTCTCCACCAGGAAAAGCCTGCTGTAGAAACCCCGAGAAGGCTCGTGGACGGGCTGTAGGGGTCCCTTGCTTAACATGGCTTCCACTTCTGCTTGCAGGGCTGCACTCTTCTCCGTGTATTTGGGTGCTAGCCATTCCGCTCAATGTTTGGGGATCAGAGGGGGTGGTTCTGCCAGGAAAGGAATCCTGTGTCCCTCCCTGAGGACTGTCACCGTCCACGGATCCACTCCGTTGTCCTGCCATGCTTGCCAATACTTTTTGAGGCATACCCCCACCTGAGGCATGGGAAGGCATAGGGGGCCTCTCTCCCTATCTCCTTCTTGGGAGACGGCTAGAGCGGCCTCTCCTGGATCCTGAGTATTTTGGTCTAAAGGAGGCCTGAGGTTGGGCACCACTCCTTCTGGAGGGCAGTGGGGATTGGTGCCAGGAAGAGGAGGCCTCCTGCCTAGCCGGAGGCATAGGCGGGAAGGCCCCATCTGCTGACGATCTTCTAAACGAGGGCCGCCTTGCCACCTGTTGTCTGGGCTCGGCCGAACTCTTCAACTTCCCGACCCTCTCTACTGTCTCCACTACTGCCTGAAGGGGGAACACGGTCTCGCACCAGACAGTAGAGTTCCTTGAGAATTTAGCTTCTCTCTCGGGAAGCCTACGGGAAAGCCTGTTCCACACCGTGTCCCTTCTCCTCAGAACCCAGTTAGATGTCTGGGTAAGGGACTGGAAGGTGAGGAACTTCATCACCTTGCCCTCCGAGCGGATTAGTTCCTGTAACAGGGCCTGATTCTCCGGCACCGACAGGTCGTGCGCCAGTTGGAAACCTGCTAGGGTGCATGCCCACCAGTCCAGCCATGAGGTTACGTTCAGTATATCTTGCGAGGTGTCCTCCATCATGGCGACCTCTGCTTGCAAGAACACCACCAGAGCATTCAGGCTCCGCTCATCGGTGTTCCCCTGGTTCAGGGCAGCGACCGCCTCTTCCAGTGTGTGGGCCCCTGACTGCCGCCCGTCTAGCACATAGAATTTCTTCTGGGTTCTAAGGCCCGGTAGGAGCTTGAAGGAGTCCTGGGCTCTCAGTGAGTTCTTCGGGCCTGACACAAACCAATCTACATGTTCCATCCCCAGGGCAACGTCAGGCACTAAAGGTAGGGTCAGGGATGGTTTTTGTTGGACAGGATTGTCAACCCTCCTGCCCAAACCTGACAGCCAGGCTTGTTCCGATGAAGGCTGAGGCTCGTCCAGCCTATGGTGGTGTCGAATGAGGGCCAGAACCATCCTATATGATGAGACTTCGTCTGAAAAACACTCGCCTGCTCCCAACTACTCCTCCACTATCTGCACCTCCGTGTTGGAAGCAGCATCGAACACGGAGGGATCCGTGGGAGCGGAGGTATCTCTCCCCTCTTGGCGGGATGATGGAGCGGCTGCCTCCGCCGCGGATAGAGCTGCCGGGGCGGGGGTAGCTGTCATGGGTCTTCCCCTTCCTGGGGGAATCCAGATGGAGCTACTTAATGATCGTGGCAGCGGCGTGCTCCGTAACTTGGTCGGAGCCGCTGCGACGAAGTGGCTGGGGGCTGAGCCGCTGGGTCCCATCCGCGGAGCATCCCATCGCGCGGATGGAGCCAATGACTTGCCGGGAAGGGACAACTGGAAGTGTGCCAACGGCTGCACCCGACGAGCGGGCGAAGCCAAAGAGACACTGGCCAAGGGTACGGAAGCGGCTCCAGCTGCCACCGAGGCAGGCACTAGAGCAGCAGCTGTCTTGCTAGACTCACGACGGTGACGAACCACTATGATGTATCTCCTCCTCGAGGAACTCCTCTTCTTATACTTCCTCCTCGAGGACCTTGACCTCTTCCAGGCCGGGCTGGCGTGGGAGCTACCTCTCCTCCTTCTGGACCTCTTCGGCTTACTACTGGAGTCCCGGCCGCTAGAGCTTTCCGACGAGAAAGAGCTGTAGGAGGAGTAGCTGTCCAAGGAAAAAGAGCTGTCTGAATCCTCTGACTCTATCACGAGTCTTCTAGGGGTCCTTGATCTGGATACCGGGGTAGAGGGCTCCATGAAGTCCGGCGGAAGCGTAGCTGATGGCACTGGGGGCTAGCGGATAACAGGTCGAGAGGCAAACCATCCCTCGAACTCTTCTTCATGCCGCATAGGGGACTTGAAGGGCATCCTAGGCGCTGTCCACACAAGGGAGTCGGGGTCCGAAGAACTGGTGGACCGCCTTTCTTTGTCCCGACCGCCCCCGAAACCCGCTGAACCTGAAAAGCACTGCCTCGATGGAGGGGTAGGTGCTGTTTCGGGCTTCCCCCACACCGGGTCTTCACTTGAGACGGGTCCTGCGGGCACCAGGCCTTCGTCTACCACACAAACTTCCGCCACACTAGCAGACCCCCCACTCGTTTGCGTAGGACCGTTCACAACAGATTCCCCGACATCAGACTCATTGGGAACGGCAATGGTCCGTTTCCCCCCACGGACTTACCTCATCGCCTACCCTGGGTAAGGGAAGGTGAAGGAGAACCTCTCTCCGAAGACGCTGAGGGTGACGTTCGCGGCGAGGAAAGGCTCGCCTTCTTGGGATATCTCTTGGGCGCCTTCTTCTTCTTCTTGGGGAACAAGGGCCACTGAAGTTCTGCCCAGGACTTGCACTTTGGGTACGTGGAGGAAGGAGAGCACTTATTTCCCCGACACAAGGAGCACAGAGTGTGCGGGTCGACATCTGGCTGAGAAAGCCAGGTTCCACAAGACTTATCAGGTTGGGGCCCTGGGCAATGGCGCTGGGATTCCATAATGATGGAAAGCGAACACGCAAGCAGCACAAAAACACAAAGGAAAGGTGAGGAACACAACGGGAACATGTGGTGCACAGGGGATGAGAAACACAAAGGAACACGTGGGACACAAGGGATGAGGAACAAAAGGAACACGTGGTACACTAGGTGATTGGACGGGATAAGTGAGAGAGCTCGGCGAGATGATATCTACGCCGCGATCAGACGCTTACTGATGACCTAGCAGCGCTTCCTCAGGCGCTGACCCCGGGGCCCCCCAAGGCGAGTATCCTTCCGCCCCAGAGCGCCCCAACAAGGTAACGGAGAGAGGGGGAACTACGCAAAATTCTTGGTTGGTTAATGAGGAGATCCCAGATCTTCCTAAGAAGGTAGTTTAAGGTAAGTACTCCGTGTTGGAACAAATATGAATTCCTGACCCAACCAGCTTTAAAGAAGTGCACCCTGTCACACCCTTAATGCGTCGTGACTTCCTGTGTTTAGCCCCGGCCACCAAGGTGGTGGGCGGAGCTACACACACACACACTACCTGGTTACTCGTCTTACCTTACCTTATTGCCTTATTCTATGTTTGGGTTCCCCCAGGTCCCTTAGTGTGAGGAACCTCGTATATCCACCAGAGAGTTGCTAATGCATCTTCCGGTGTATTTTGCATCTTCTAGTCTTGGATGGTCTAGGATGCATCTTAGTATTTATCGAGCTTATTCTTAAACACATCTACGCTCACTCCTGATATGTTTCTTAGATGAGCTGGCAGCGCATTAAATAGTCGCTGCATTATCGATGCTGCTGCGTAGTGGATTAATGTCCTGTGCGCCTTCCTTAGTTTTCCTGGTATAGTTTTTGGCACTATTAATCTACCTCGGCTTGCTCTTTCTGATATTTTTAGCTCCATGATGTTTTCAGTAATTCCTTCTATTTGCTTCCATGCTTGTATTATCATGTGTTCTCTTCTCCTTTCTAGACTGTATAGTTTTAAAAATTGCAGTCTTTCCCAGTAGTCAAGGTCCTTAACTTTTTCTCTTCTAGCAGTATAGGACCTTTGTACAATCTCTATTTGTGCAATATCCTTTTAGTAGTGTGGGTACCATATCACATTGCAGTACTCGAGTGTACTACATACATAAGTTTTGTAAAGCATAATCATGTCTTCAGCTTTTCTTGTTTTAAAGTGTCTGAATAACATTCCCATTTTTGCTTTACATTTAGGCAACAGTGTTGCTATTTGGTCGCTGCATAACATATTCCTATTTAACATTACACCAAGGTCTTTAATTGCTTCCTTGTTTGTCATTGTCTCGTTATTAGGTCCCTTGTATGCATATACCATTCCTTTTCTGTTTCCATAATTTATTGATTCAAATTTATCGGAGTTAAATACCATCCTATTTATATCCGCCCATTCATATATTTTGTTTAGATCTCTTTATAGTGAGTTCCTATCTTCATCACAAGTAATTTCTCACTACAGAGTTTTTAACATTACAGTCTATGTCTGAGATCATAATAACAAACAGGAGTGCAGCTAATACTGTACCTTGTGGCATGCTAGATATTACCCGAGCTTCATCTGATTTCTCGTCATTTGGAACCACTATCTGTTTTCTGTTTTGCAGGAATTCTTTTACCCATTTTCCTATCTTTCCCACAATATTGTGCTTATGGTCTACCTTGTCAAAGGCTTTTGCAAAATCTAGATAGATCACATCTGTGTCTTTTTCATTTATCATATTTTTGTATATGTTTTCATAGTGTGCTATCAGTTGGGTTTGTGTACTTTTTCCGGGCACAAAACCGTGTTGACTTATATTAAACAAATTATTTTTAACCAAATGGTTCATTATTTTCTTTTTTATTACCCTCTCATACACTTTCATCATATGTGATGTTAGACTAACAGGTCTATAATTGCTTGCCTCTGGTCTTGATCCACTTTTGAAAATAGGGGTTATATAAGCTAATTTATGTTTAACATATATCTCGCTCATATCTACACTTTGTCTTAGCAGTATTGCAAGCGGCTTCACGATAGTGTGTGCAGTTTTTTTTTAACAAAATCGCTGAAACTTCATCTGGTCCGGGTGCCGATCCATTTTTTATTTCGCCTATAGCCTTGACAATATCTGCTTGATTAATATCTATATCAGTTAGATATTCAATATTTTCTTCTCTCATTTCTGTTTCATTATTCTCATTCGCAATTCTTGGCATGAACTCACTCTTATATTTTTCTGCTAATATGTTGTATATTTCCTTTTTATGATTCGTTAACCGTCCTTCAATTCTTAGAGGGCTTATTTCTAATCTCCCTTTATTCATCTTTTTTGGATAGGAGTAAAGTACTTTGGGTTTTTTTTATATTTTGAAGAGTCCTTTCTTCTAAGTCCCTTTTTTCATTTTCTTTCGATTGTATAATCTTTTGTTCTGCATTTTCTCTCTTACATTTTATTTCCATCATTTTCCACACATATTTTTCTTTTGCAAAATTTTTTATTCATTTTCTAATTTTCTGAAATAAGATCCTTCTGTCTCTTGGTATGCATGTTTTTTGTTTATTGTTTTTTTTTTTCGGTAAATATTTTTCAACAATTTTCTCCAGTATTTTGTACAGTATGTCCGTATTTACCTGAATATTATCACTTACGGATACATTTTTCCATTCTTTGTTCAGTTCTTCATTTATTTCTGACCATTTTATATTCTTGCTGTAAAAACTATATCTTCCATATCCTTCCCAACGTTTTGTGCTTTGATTAATTCTGCGATCACTTACAGGATCTAGGACATTTTCCTTTCTTCTTGGAACGTGGTTCATTTGTTGCATATCTTGAAGCTTTTCAAATTGCCTCTTAACTTCTGCGCTACTATTACTCTTTTTTATATGTATATATACAACCACTTTCTTCTATCCGTTCTTTCCAATCCATGAAGGGAAAGTTAAAATCTCCGGATAGGAGTATATTCCAATCTTTATGGTTTCTACATGTATCATCTATTTTATTTATTATTATGTCAAAGTCCTTAGTATTTGGGGGTCTGTAAACTACAATATTCACTAGTTTTTCAAATTCAAATTCTACCGCAATCAATTCACATTCTGTGTTGCTGTATTTTTCACAGACTTTTCCTTGATTTATGTCTCTTCCATATATTGCGGTTTCCCCTTGATTCCTATTTGTTCTGTTTTATCTATATGTTTGGAAACCCTTTATCTGACCATCGCTGCCAGACTCTTGGGAATTCCATGTTTCACTTATATTTAATATATCTATTTTTTTTCAATTTGGATTACAGTAGTTCTTCTAAGAGCTAAATTTTCCTTTTAGAGTTACTCCTGACTAAACCTTGTGCATTCATCACTAATACGGTTTGTGTTTCATCCCCATTATTTAATATTGGTAATAATATGGATTCTCCCGTGCTTCCTTCCTGTTCTGATATGATGTTCTTTTCTTCATTTCCCGGAATTCTGCCATTAAAAAATCCAACTTTTCTATTATATTTGCTCTTTCGCCTTCATATTTATTTTTGTGTGTATACCTACAATTATCCCCATATCTGCACCAACCCCTGGCATTATAGATGCTTTCTTTGTAGTTAGGCTTTAAATGTGCATATTTGGGTTGAAAGGCATCATATCTTGGGGTCTTTTGTGCATAGCGCGGTATATACTTGGCCTGCTTTTTTGTTTCTTTTTTTTTCATTTTTGCTTTCATTTTTCTTTTCTGTTTGCTGAGTTTTCTTACTTTCATTCATGGTTGCAGGATGCATATATCGACATTTTTTGTTGTATTTGCATGCTTTTCCTTCATTTAGGTTTCTGCATATTTTTGGACGAAGATCTCTGCAGTCGTCTCCATATCCGTCTAAATACGCACATTTACCATATATTTCATAATTATGGCATATCTTAGGATGCTTGTAGTAGCATCTTTCGCCAAATCTGCAATTCCCTCTTTTCAGCAAATTGCAGACTATATCTTTCTTTTCTTTCTTTTCTTGTTCTTGCTCTTCCCTAAAAGTATGTAGGTCCGGGTAGAGTCTCTTGGGTCTATTATTTGTTTCTATCTGATAATTTATTTCTTCGTAAGTATGTTGTTGGATGGCATCATAAGTTATATCAATGATTTCCTCTGCATCCTTACATATATTCTGTTCCTTTTTCTCTTCTTCTTCTTTTTCTTCTTCTTCTTCTTCTTCTTCTTCTTCTTCTTCTTCCTCTTCTTTATCTTCTACTATATACAGATTTAGTCTCGACTTATTTATATTTTCTATCCAGACTAAGCATGTTGAGCAGAATACCTTTGTGTCACTATTTTTTATTTTTTGCTGTATTTCAGCACATGTAGGGTGTGTTGGAACATGGCAGGCATCGCATTTTCTAATCAGATGTTGAGAATTATTAATGGAATACCATATCTTACATGTATTGCACCATTTTTGCATTCTTTTTCCCAATGCATCAATCAGTATATTCACCATATTGGACTTCTTATTGTTCTTTGATGGAATGTATTGATTGATGTAAACTTTCTTTATAAGTCTCTTTATCACTTGGATTTTCTTTGGAATTTCTTTTATTATTTTGCCGATGTTTTCCGCAGATTTGTTCCAGTTTGTTGGATCATATTGTTTCAATATGTCTGCGAATATTTTTCCGTTACACTTGTTGGAGTTACTAGTGACCTCTGTTATCAGACGGTCGAGTTGTTGTTTCGCCAACTCATGGAATTTACTTTTGCTGACTGCAGCAATGTCCCTCCGAGCTTTGCCTGTATTAAAGAGCGCCATTTTGATCAGATTTTTGGTAATTCACAAGATAACTATCCTATGCCAACATTTTATCCCACTTTTCTGACCTCAAACTAATCACCGACTATTCACGAAAACTTGTAGCTATATTGCATTCGATAGCCTTTTGTTAT
>NC_090744.1:34357335-34359835 GCF_036898095.1 Palaemon carinicauda
AATAGATCTCTCATATAAAACTATAAAACCTTAGAAAAAATACAAATTAAGAGAAAAAAGATAGAATAGTGTGCCCGAGTATACCTCAAGCAAGAGAAATTTACTTGGTGTTGTTTCAATGGATTTTTAGAAAGTCCAGTGGAAGAGTATTCTAGTTAATCGGTTCTGAATAATTTGTCTCAATCACTTTGATGAATGTTATCTACAATTCAATCAGATAAACAAATGGAATGATTCTCTTCCTAGATTGAACATTCTCTCTCTCTCTCTCTCTCTCTCTCTCTCTCTCTCTCTCTCTCTCTCTCTCTCTCTCTCTCTCTCTTCCTTCAGGTCACCAGAGGGCTATATTTATCTCTCTCCTTTCACTATGTCACCTGAGCGTGTTATCTCTCTCTCTCTCTCTCTCTCTCTCTCTCTCTCTCTCTCTCTCTCTCTCTCTCTCTCTCTCACACACACACAAATTTTATCCTGCTACCCTTGAGCTTTGCTATCTCTTTCTCTATCTATCTTTTTCTTTCTCTACTTCCTCTCACGACCAATGGGCTTATAGCATCCTGTTTTCCTAACAAGAGTTTTAATTCAGCTAGTAATGAGAATAATAATGATAATAGATACGACAAAATTTTAATATATTCTTATAGATATCACCTACAATCTGGCTTATTTTTTTTTTTTTTTTTTTATTACAGGAAGGATAATCCAAACTAAAAAGGTCAGGTCTAAAAATCAATTTTCATATATTCAACAATTTTGAAATTCCTTTGATTAGAAACTTTATTGTCAACTATAATGTTTTTAATTAGTATTTGGAAAGCTTAAGTGAAAAGAGTAATTCATTTGGCCCAGTGTGCGAAAAAGTACTTATATTTCAATTGGTAAATAAGATAAAAAAAGAAAATTAGTTTTAATAAAAGCTATTAAAATTACCTATATTCAATACTTGAAATATACCATTTTTATTTACATTTGATAAACATATGGCTATTGCAACGTAAACTTACATGGTATTGCTAAGTCTCTCAATCTCAAGAACTTTTGTTATACTTTTATTATACTTTCATCATATTTTATTTTATATTTTATTACATCTTATATTATATCGTATTTTATTGTACTTTGATATTCCTATTGCTCTCCCTCTGTTTAAGTATAGTTTTACTGAAGAAATTCTTTTTATGTTTTCTTTTCTATCTACTACAGTCCCCGATTTTTTATTTTTCCTGTTATCCATTATTCATTTTGTTTCTTTAATCCTTAATCGGAATTCATTCTATATTCTTACGTTTTATTCCATTCGAAGTAATGAGTCTGCTTTTATAAATGTTTCATTGATTACTCAATTAAACTGAAAAAAAAAAAATCTTTGTAGGTAACAAAACTATAGTTTCCTAACTTCGAGATTTACTACATCAAATTAAAAAAAATCTGGAATAAACTTATAGAAAAACTCTGAAAATAAAGTAATCGCGAATGGTATTAATAAACAGAAGTCCAACAAAGAATCAATAACTTTAATTGAGTTTGCCCCTTTTACCTGGCCATTTAATTCCCATATCTAAAACATACTTTATTTCGTTTTATCTAATCAATCATAATTATAATTTCCCTTTCTGAGTGGAGATACCTTAATGTTGTGAAAGGGTTTGTGTATCGTACTAGTCAGGGCCATCCATACTAGGTTGGTTTGCTGTGAGCGATCAGACGAAGATCTACCACAATAAAAAATCTGAACTAGCTATCTTAGTGATGAAAATGACCTAACTCCAGAAATTGCTGAGGACATGCCTGTGGCCTTTGTCCCGCAGTGGACCGGAAACTGCTGCATTTCTTGTATGTATAATATTATTGCCACGATTAGCTATGCTATACTATTCAGGGCCATCCATACTTGGTTGGTTTGCTGTGAGTGATCAGACAAAAAATCTCCCACCATCGCCAATCCTAACTAGCCACCGTGGTTATGAAAACGGCCACACCACAGACATGATTAAGGACATGTCTACGGCCTTTGTCCTGCAGATACAGCTGCGTTTGTTGTTGTTGTTGTTGTTTTTGTTGTTGTATGTAAAATTTACCCAAATTCTCTCAATTTTATCACACCACCTCTCCCTTTAAACCACCATTTACATCAACGACATTGGAAAAACCTTTACGACATCCTTTGCCTAAACTTAATCGAGTCATTCCCATCTCCGTTATACAATCATTATAAATCAAGGCCAAGAGCGTCATGCAACGTTCAAAGATTTACTGTTAAGCTGAAAGTGATTATGATTCAGCCATCGTAAGCTACGTGTCACGTGATCAGTATATTAAGCCGCACGATCAGCAGTCGACATTTTTCAAGAGGATGGGTTCGCTATCAGCTGATTATTAATTAGAATCTAGTCTTAGTTTGAAGGTATTTTTCACTCCTTGATAAAAAGATTTCATGTATATAGAATATTTATTTACAAATATTGTTATCAATTTTTAATTCTTTTATTTCGTTAAGCAGGAA
>NC_090744.1:34364835-34367335 GCF_036898095.1 Palaemon carinicauda
GTATATATATATATATATATATATGTATTAATATATATGTACATATATTATATATATAAACACACATATATATATATATATATATATATATGTATATATACCGTATATATATATATATATATATATATATATATATATATATATATATATATATATGCATATATATATATACATATATATATGCATATATATATATATATATATATATATATACATATATAGGAATGTATAAATGCTATATGAATATATATATATATATATATATATATATATATATATATATATATGTACATATATAAGAATGTATATATGCTATATGAATATATATATATATATATATATATATATATATATATATATATATATATATATATATATACATATATATATATACATATATATACATATATATGTACACACACATATATATCTATGTATATATATATATATATATATATATATATATATATATATATATATATATATATATGCGTAAATATCACAGGAAAACGTGATGCAGAAGAACCACAGGGAAAATGAAAATACGACATATACGATTAAGTCCTGACTAGTTTCCTGACACTTCTTCAGAGGACTGATTTATGGAGAGAGGTTTCTTTACATTTTATTGGGAAAGTAAACGTACGAACATACATATAGAGGCATAGAGAACAATGACACTCCCTTACCAGCTACCTGGGCTGAGGTCAGGTGTTTACTGGGCGGAGATCCAGCCTCATTAGACACCTGCCAAAAAGGGTCATTTCTGGTGACCGGTAAATTCTTGTTTTGACTTCCAATACAGTTTATTTATATGAATAAAAGTAGCATTATCTATATAAACACAGAAGCAAACCATTTGTATATGTAAAACACATCTATATATAAATATATAAAAAAGACATATACATACGTATACACACACAGGCATTCATACACAAACATGCATAATATATACATAGACATATACATACGTGTACGCATACTAGTATACATATACAGACACATATATAGACTTACATATAAATTCTTTTTTACACATAATTAACATGTATATATATACATATATATACACATACATACATATACACATATATATATATACATACACACGTACATATACATATATATATATACATGCATATACCCACATACACATATACATATACATATATATACATATACACGCATACACATACATATACATACATATACACATATACATATACATACATATACACACATACACATACATACATATATATACATACATATACACATACGTATATATACATATATACATATATACACACATATATATATATATATATACATATATACATATATACATACATACATATATATATATATACCTAAATATACATATATACATATATACACACATACACAACATACATACATATATATATATATATATATATATATATATATATATATATATATATATATATGTATACATACAACATTATTACCATAAACATATAATCACGTATATATCAATACTTATATCTAGCATAACACTATATAGTGCCAGTGTACTTATGCATACTATATAAAGTAATTATACCCTTTAATGAATGGTAGCTTAGGTCTAAATATTAATTTCACAGCGACGTTAATTATACACAATACATTCAGTTCTACATTAAGTTAAAGTTTTTTTATATAGCTTACATATATCTTTACATATAAAGGCGTCGAGTTTATACATTCCATGTCCAATATTCAAGTTGTTTTCAAAGGTTTCTTTTTTGAAACTGGACTATATGAAGTTTCTTTCCACTAAGTTATTTGGATGAACCAATTTCTTTGTACCTGACCAATTGATAGTGTGATTTTTATCTCTAGCGTGAGCAAAGAGTGCATTATTATCTTGGGCATATATTGGTCAAACTGGTAAAGCCCTAGAATTGAACAACATAAGAAAAGTGTCAGATATAGTCACAATGAGTTCCCAATCTGCCACAAATTGCCCAAACTGCCGTGTGATAGTTTGAAAAGTTGAAGGGGGTTGGAAAGGTTGAATCTAAATATTTAGCTGTCCTTATTGACGGATCGTGTAAACTAGTAATGTTATATAATGCTATATAAAAGGATAAACAAATACAAAATAGAAGAAAATGTCTCTTACCTCGTACACTTGACAGTGTTGACACAAGAAGGAGAAGACCAACAGCCTTATCTTGCGGTTCAATCAACCTTGGAAATGTGGACTTCATTTAAGATAAATATTTCTATTTCCACGATTAAAACCACGAAAATACGTCACATCGTATTGAAGATACTGTCTCTCACTTCATATCAAGTGCTCTCAGATCTGCGCAGATCTCGTTTTAAGGTTTGTGTGATATGAGAAAGTCGTGTCTTCATCGGGACCCGAGTTGAGGTTCTGGAATATGTTGTCCATCTTCAATTATTCTACGCTGAGATTCCTGGTCGGGTTGTTGGACTTGCCTATGAATAAAGAGAAAGGCTGTTC
>NC_090744.1:34372335-34374835 GCF_036898095.1 Palaemon carinicauda
TAGGTTACACTCTGAACAAGGAATGCTATATATTACATTATTATCATTTCCAGAACTATTCTTAATTAACATGTTTTTTAATGTACAATTATATTTAAACACTACAGTAATGTCTAGTTTTTCAAAAGGGGTAGTAACATCTAAAAAACAAACATGAAATGGCAAACAAAGCATATTATTAATTGTTTCCTTTTTCTCTAATTGGACACTATAAAATGTTTTCTTAGCCTTATTCATACATTTTTCTAAGAAATATTTAGGATAACAAAGATCTGTTGCAATTTTTTCTATTTTTGTGAACTCCTCCTCAATGTAATCTGGGCTACAAATTCTCAATGCCCTAAGGTACATGGAGGAAAAAACTGAATGCTTAATATTTTTAGAGTTACCGGAGTAAAAATGTACATATGAAAAATTATTTGTAGGCTTTCTATATATGGAAAACTTAAATTTATCTGTTTCTCTAACTATTAAAACGTCTAAAAATGGGATACGGTTATTTTCTTCATTTTCTATAGTGAATTTTATTGATGGTACTAATGAATTAATGATTGAAACAAAGCCCTCAAGTTTAAAATTTTCTTCTAAAATACCTAGAACATCATCAACATATCGATACCACACAATTTGGGAAGACCACACTGAAGGGATTAATCTAGATTCAAAAAATTCCATAAATATGTTGGATAAAAGTGGGGACAAAGGAATACCCATAGCCATACCAAAAACCTGTTCATAGAAATCTCCATTAAAACTAAATTTACACTTTTTAATGCACAAAAAAATGAGCTCAATAATGGTATGGGTTGATAAAGGTAATTCATAAGCATCTAAAATTATTAAGAAACTGACAGCTGTTGGATCCCCTTCTCCAGTATAAATACGATGTATTTGTATATGTATTCTCATTGCTGAGTTTGATAATGTCCTGAGTGGATGAAAGTACTAACTCCAATCAAGTCTTTTTCATTTTTCCTTTCGTGGCTATAATACATTTTATATTCATCACGTGTCAGCTTTCGTGATTTCTACACACACACACACACACACACACACACACACATATATATATATATATATATATGTGTGTGTGTGTGTGTGTGTGTGTATTTGTTTATTTTTCTTTTTTTTCATCTGACGTTACTGCAGAAAACCACTAGAACACTTATGACTGATAATATTTCTAAATTGTATGGGGTGAGATATATAGTTTTATAGCTATTTTAAGAAGGAAAGATGGAGTGTATGTGATTAAATATATACTCTAGAATGAGGTATTTTGAAAGGAAAAAAATCTGGGTACTTTATGAAAAGTATATTTTGATAAGCATTTTCAGAAGGAAAAAAATAGTGCATGTGGTGAAATATATACTTTTAATGGATGTATTGTGACAGTAATTATGAGTCTGTGTGACAAAAAATATATTTCTGATAATAATTTTGAAAGGAAAGAAATCTGGGTTCTTTATGGAAGGTATATTTTGATAAGTATTTTGAGAAGGTAAAAATTAGTGCATGTTATATAAATTGCAAGAGAAGTATGATGAATAGGCAACGATAGTTTGTCTATAAAATTCGATATAAATTAAATAAAATATATGAAACAATTGAAATATATTTTATCACCACTGCTCTCTTCCATGACATACTTTCATTCTGGTACATCTGGTATATCGCATGAATTATTTTGAATATTTCAAACGGTCATTTTTCGAAAGCCTGAATTTATGTAGTCATATGTATTTGAGATTCCTCTCGACGAAATCCAGATAATAAAAAGTTTAACTATTATGTTCGTAGAATTTGCATTCATTATCTTTTAACAAACTGGGAGTTTTCAATTAGAGTCATAGATACAATTACTTGTCAAAAATAGTATATATATATTTTTGAAAACCAGAAATTTTAAATCTTTTGTGCTTCAGATTTCTCTCGATGAAATCTACAAAAAAAATATTCATATGAAGTTAAGAGAATTTGCATTTATTATCGCGTAATAAACGAAGAGTTTTCAATTAGATTCATTAATAGAGTTAATTATTAAAATAAAATACATATGCAAGAGGGTATAAGAGGAAGTCAAAATCATTTACCTGATATTTTACTCAGTTTTAAAATTCAAGAGATGCACGAGGTCAGCCAATGAAGACTATAATCATGAAGTATAATTTTCAAGATAAAAAATTTGCTGAAGTATAATTAACGTTATTCGTTCGTCATTCAGATCTAATATCATTTCTGGCACTTTTGCAACAAATCATTCTAAAAATAACTTGATATACATTTTCACTTCAGTTCGAAAATCATTAAACATGCATTGAAATATTTAAAATACTCATAAATTGCAGAGGCAAGGGAGAGTGACATTTCCTAGCAAGCAGGACAATGCCCTAGAGACTGGTGGGGAGGAAGTGAGGAGGACTTAGGAGGAATCTGTTAGGCAAGGGGGGAAGATCGAGAGAGAAGTAGAGAATAAGATGGTAAGATAAAGTGAAGGATG
>NC_090744.1:34379835-34397335 GCF_036898095.1 Palaemon carinicauda
AGAGAGAGAGAGAGAGAATGTAACTAACAGAATAGAATAAATAAATAAAAAAAGACTTACCTAACAGTATATGGATTAGC
This sequence comes from Palaemon carinicauda, assembly GCF_036898095.1. Lineage (NCBI taxonomy): Eukaryota > Metazoa > Arthropoda > Malacostraca > Decapoda > Palaemonidae > Palaemon > Palaemon carinicauda. Next base: position 34,379,916 of record NC_090744.1, read on the forward strand.
ATCAGCTTGGGGCGTCAGAATCAAATCATCTTTCTCCTGAACTTCAATTGCTCCCGTTGGAATTGTCACCTAAACCGGACCGTCCGGAAAGAGGCGTGGGGAGTAATCAAACAAATATGACAGTTGTATAAATCACGTTTAATAGAAATTAAAAAGAGGTCACCTTATTCTATGATAATGATAATAATCTATCTATTTACCAAGACACATCCCCTAATTTTAGGGGGTTATGAGGTCAAACAAATAAAAAAAAGGAGACCCATCCTCCCTCCGCTTCTCCCAGCCTGCCGAGGGATTCAGCCGAGTATTTTATTTTATAATCTCGTGAGATATAATAATAATAATAATAATAATAATAATAATAATAATAATATTTATTTCAGTAAAAGCCATATACAGACTTACAATAGGGGTACAATGATGTTATACTTATGACATCATAAAACTATATGATTAGATAAGGTGAAGGATGATCTAGAGAGATGTTTAGTGGAAGAGGGTGTTCCTTTGATAGGAGGCTTCGGTGGATTATGGGAATATCATTGTTTGCAAGATTGGAAAAGGACGTAATAAGAAGAATGGCAGGCATAGTAAAGATTACAGCGGTCATAAGAGTGTCACGACTGGGAGGGTATGGGCACGTGTTGAGGATGGAGGTGGGGAGGGAGTGAGGAAGGTTAGGAGGAACCTGATAAGGGGGAAGATCGGGAGGGAGACAGAGAATTAAATGGCGAGATAAGGTGAAGGATGATATTGAGGGAAGAGGTTTGTTGGCAGAAGGCAACCGACCCCTTAATGTAGGGATAATGATGAGTGAAAAAAATTACATTTACCTAAACGCAAAGACCATTTCGTTATTGTGCCATTAACTAAATATTTTCTATTTGTACTGAAACGCAAGGAAAGAGTATTGTTTTTTATTATTAAAACAATTCTTTTTAGCATATTAAAATATGAAAGAAGTCAATTATTTTATTATGATTTTTGTAGTGATGAATTATCAAGAAAATTATAATGAAGAAGAGCAAAAAATATTCATATGATTAAGATTATTCAAGGAATGAATAATTCATATACGAGCATTTCAAATATCTATTTTCTAAGTATTTAATGTATTTGTGTATTAAAAAAATACGAAGAAATAAATACAAAAAAAATACATGATATAATATACCTTTTGATATATAAATAAATTATAATTACTAACTTTTCAAGTATATGGTTAAAATTAGATCAATTATTCAATGACTTGTCATTTGGAATTTAATCATAAAAATTAACTGTCAAAATATATAAAAACACATATTAAACCTACTAATTTATTATGAATTATAGCTCCTAACTTTTCTATCGTATAGTGAAAATTCGATCAAATAATTAGTCACATGTCACATGGAAATTAATCATAAAAATTAATGAACAAAATATATATAAATAGTGTTTTTTATTTACTTACGTAGGATATTAAGTTGTCTTCAATCAGAGCTCTTACCTCAAGAACTGACCTTGAATTGGATACAAAATGAATTTTTTATGAAAGACTTCGATTTTTTTTTTTTTTTTTTGTATAAGTGACGTATGCAACTAAGAACTTTTCAAGATTTTTTCTAATGAGAGAGAGAGAGAGAGAGAGAGAGAGAGAGAGAGAGAGAGAGATAGAGAGAGTTAAAATATAGTTAGCAAAATAAGAAAAATACATAAAAAATCCAGATTACCTCTAATGAGAGAGAGAGAGAGAGAGAGAGAGAGAGAGAGAATATCGCTAGCAAAATAAGAAAAATCTAAAAGATTTTTATTTTCTGTCAGCCTTCGAAGATTTTTTTTGTATATAATGAAGTCACGAGTATAACTAAGGGATTCTCAAGATTTTTTGTAATGAGAGAGAGAGAGAGAGAGAGAGAGAGAGAGAGAGAGAGAGGGGGGGTACTGTGTGTCGGGGGGGGGGGAATTACCAACAAAATAAGAAAATACAAAAATCTCAAGATTACCTTTAATGAGAGGAAAGTCTATCTATCTGTCTATCTATCTATCTATCTATCTATCTATCTATCGAGAGAGAGAGAGAGAGAGAGAGAGAGAGAGAGAGAGAGAATAACTATATATCTGAATCGACAAGCAGAATCTATCCATCCACAGAATGAAATACCGAAAATCCAATATCCGAGAACTTACTTCGTTACTGTCCCTCCGTAGAGCCCAGGGCTTTGCTCGGAGGTGGCGCCGTGCAGCATCAGGGCCCCAGAACGCCAGGAGACCCGCGATGGTGGGAGGCTGGATGTAGACTCGCAGATAAGGCTGATGACCTGGCCAGCATCCACGTTGGCAGGGGATACCCAGGCACTAACTTCGCAAGGTGAAACTGTTTTTGTTTTGGGAGGAGAGGATAGAAAACGAAATTATTCATTATATTGTTATGCGAGTAGGTTACAGTTTTGTGAATGTAATAATTTTATTTTAGTGTACATTAGGGTTAATTAGTCCATATATATATGTGTGTGTATATATATATATTTATATATATAAATATATGTATATATATACATATATATACATATATATATATATATATATATATGTATATGTACATCTATCTGTAGATATATAGTATAAGCCTGCAATATAGGATATATATACTGTATATATATATATATATATATATGTATATATATATATAGATAAATAGATAGATAGATAGATAGAGAGATGTATATATATATATATATATATATTGATGTATGTATGTTGGAGGCTTTTCATTTGAAAATGTAAATTATATATTTTTCAAAAGTTGTGAGGCTTCCAATATGTAATACTTTTCTCTAAATACAGCTTGAATAAAAAAAAAAACATGATTGCTAAATACAGGCATGCTTAACCAACAGAAAGTGTATATAGCGAAAGAACCTTAATTCGTCAAGCGAATAATTAAAAGAACATTTAGAATCTATAAAGAAGTTTCATTGATACAATCTACTATATAATAATAAAAAGATTATTTAGTATAAATAATATGGATACCTCTTTAGTATGATATAATTAATATCAGTAAGATATGTTCTAACAATAATTCATAACCTTTTGTTACGAGATGTTGTGATCAACGTCAAAATTAAGATCTCTCTCTCTCTCTCTCTCTCTCTCTCTCTCTCTCATATATATATATATATATATATAATGTATTACACAAACACACACACACACACACACACATATATATATATATATGTGTGTGTGTGTGTATATATATATATATATATATATACATATATATATATAGTTATTCGTGACGGGCATTGCTCTATTTTTTCAAACAAAAGAACCCCCAGCAAAGACCGGCCGAAATGCCACAAGTGTTGGTACCCTGCCCAGAGCCACACCCCCTGCCTACCCATCCTATACCCGTCTTCTCCCCTGAGGTCTCATTTCATACATCTTCAAAAAAGCACGTGGCCGCTTAACGCCGCCACAAAGGGAACCCCGGAGGCATACTCCTGAAGTCTGGATGGAAATAGACCTTCCCGGATATTGGAACCAATCAGAGCGTGTTTTGTAGTGGTGACATCGTGAGACGTCGTGAGACTCCGCCCTCCCTAGCGCTACCACGTTTACGTTTTTTTTTTAATTCTTGCAGAAGCACCAGTTATATTAATCTTATATAATAGGTTTAATATTGGTAAATATAGTTATTATAGATGTAGACAGAAAATATGTATCAACTATGTTTGTACCAGCTAATATCTACGCTGGCGCTTATGCATCATCAGTTACTGAGATATGCAAGGCATATGGGACCATTGCTCAATGAAATACGCAGGAAGCCATGCCCATGGCAATCAGCCGCTACATTGCATAATAATTCATGCAGAAACACCAGTTTTGAGAATAGAATCTTGTGAGAGGTTATAATATTGTTAAATATAATTATTAAAAAAAAATTAGAAATACGCAAGGCATATGGCTGGCAACATTGCTCAATAAAACACACCAGAAGGGCTATGATCCTATGTCAATCAGCTGTTTCGTTACGTATGACTTCACCCGTTGAAAAATGACTTAACTACTTATATTGGCCTCGACAGGAGGACTATGATCCCCTGGCAATCAGCTGTTTCGTTACGTAATACTTCACCCATTGAAAAAAAAAATTACTCACCTACTCATATTGGCCTCGACACTTAAGCATTTAGTACATGAGTTTAAAATTTTTCTTACTTTGAATTTTATTTGGAATCATTGTACTCTCCAAAATGCACAAATTTTTCCCTGTTGATCATATATATTTCTCCTGCAAGTGTATTTGTTCTTTGCTGCTTATATACATATATATTTTCAATTGTTGTTTTGTAGTTTTGACTCAATGTTTTTGAAATGTACGTATTTAGTCAGGTTAGGCTAGAATAAGGATGGTAATTCATGTTCGGATGCATACATGGTGTGAGACAGGAAATATAGACCTTTATTTTAGTTGCTAGTGTAAATCTATGTTGCAATAACAAAAGCAAATTCCTTTAATAATATCCAACAGAAATGAGTAGCAAATTTATTCTAGTCAAAGAAAAATATACAAGAAAAATATTTTCAATTTGCACAGATATGTAATAAAAAGCACAAATTTACACTCTTTATTACAACCAACGTCATGCTTAAGTTTTGTTGTGCAGATATCCTAAACTATGCAAAATTTTTGCTTTGCTTATATTAGGCCTATACATATTACCATTGCAGCCTCAGTTACCAAAAAGCATTCCTTTGCTGATATTTTGCTGTAAATTTTAAAATTAACTGCATAGCTTTGAATGTAACGGAAAAAAATATTTACAAAAGATTATTTTATACAAATGTTTATTATATACAAAAGATTACTCATATTGTACATCTTACCAAAGTTGATTGACTCCATACTGCACAGTTCCATTGTCAACCAGATACAATAAAAATGGATTAATTCATGTCTTAAGAGCTATAATAGATACATAAAATTAATACGCTGCCTAAACATTAATCAAAAACTATTGTGAAGTGTGAGAAATATGAATTCGAAAGTATCCAATTTTCCATTTGAATCAAATATATGCCAATAAAAAAATACATAAATATTACTATTTTTCACTTAACGATTTGTGCCATGATATTTCTCATTGGCCACGTTGCAGGGAATGTCGTTAACCAAATTATGGGGACGTTTAGATTGTGAAGACACAGCACCTGTCGGATGACGGGCTTTACAAAGCCGTGCAGCTACCCTTGGCCTGCAATTGAGTGTCTTGCGATGGAGTGGAAGCCACTACCTTCAAAATCTAGCAACTAAGGATTTCTTGTACACTCCATTCCATACTGGCTAAAGTAAAAGTAACACACGACACGACGAAAACAACAGACTAGGAGGACTATAGGCTACAGACTTAATCAATTCGACAGAAGTTACAGAATAGGAACATCACATACAGTTTGTTTACATTGAGCAATGGTGCCATATACCTTCCGTACTCAGACTTTCAGTACCTTTTTATAATAAGCGCCAGTGTAAATGCTAGCTGGTACAGCATAGTTGATACATATATTCTGTAAGCATCTATAATAACTAATATAATTTACCAATATTATAACGTATTATATAATATTGATATTTTCAAAACTGGTACTTTTGAAAGAATTAAGTAAAGTTTATAGGTGGTAGCACTAAGGAGGGCGGAGTCTCACTACGTCACCGCTCCACAACACGGTCTGATTGGTTCTAATATCTGAAAGGATCTATTTCCATCCAGACTTCAGGATTATGCACCCCGGAAAAGTCAGGAGGAGGCCCATTGATGGGGGGTGTCGGGAGACGAGACCAAGGCCGATGACCAATGGGACAGCAGTCAGGCTAATGACACCCCCGGTTGAAGGGGGTTAACTCGACTTAGGAGCAGCTGGGCATACTTCTTCGCTTTCCAACCTCCACGGAAGTCGGAACTGTGACACGTTCTCCACAATAGAGGAAACAGAATCCTTTTTATCAACGTAAGATGTCTGTACTTAGAGAACCTCATCCTCATCTTCCTTACCCAGCCTTCCGTCTCTCTTCTTTATCATATCCCATCCTTTCCTTTTATCCATAACGAAAGATCCTGCACACTGAACCTTTATTATCCCATCCCTATATCCCAACCACGTGTGCCGTTTGCTCCTAGCCTTAATTAATTTACCCTGTGACAGTGTTAATTCCCACGTGATAGTATTTTAAGTTCCTAAGATTTGCACTTGTATTTCATTTGCCTAAAAGTTATAACCACACAACTTCATTGTGTTTTCAGCCTGTAGAAGTAAAGTGCGTAAGTGATCGGGAATAAGATTGTTTTGCTGAAGTCGTCCAACTCCACGTGAAGCACCTTGTGGTTTAACCAGAATATATTTATCTATTATTTTCCCCCTTTTATTAAATTCTATGTGTGTAAATATACTGTAAATATAATTAGTGTCGGTAGTCCTTGTCTTATTGCCAACTGGCGACCTTACCATTGTTCTTTTTGTTCGTACCCTGAGTTCTAAAGCAAGGCCAGACTCACACACACAAGGCCAAGCGTAATAGGATGCAATCATACTTTTGGGATGAGACAGGAATAGAAGAATAGTTCTATGCTAAAGTTCTTTATGAAATCGGATTTTTTTATATATTCAACGATATTATTATTATTATTATTATTATTATTATTATTACTATTATTATTATTATTATTCGTCTTCTTCTTCTTCTTCTTCTTCTTCTTCTTCTTCTACTTATTATTATTATTATTGTTATCATTATTATTATTATTATTATTATTATTATTATTATTATTATTATTATTAGGTGAGCTACAACCCTATTTCAGAAAAGCAGGATGCTATGAGCTTAAGGACTCCAATAATGATGAAAAGAAATAAGGAAACATTATTATTATTATTATTATTATCATTATTATTATTATTATTATTATTATTATTATTAAGGGCTCCAACGGGCCAAATAGCCCAGTGAGGAATAGAAATAAGGAAATAGATAGAATAGTGTGCCTGAGTGTGTATAACCTCAGGCAATAAGACTCTAATCCAAGACAGTGGAATACCATGTTGCAGAGGCTATGTCCGATAAAAAGGCTCTTAAGTATTAGACAGACATTAAATTTGTATTAATATTATCAGCTAAGCTACAACTCTAGTCGAAAAAGCAGGATGCTATAGGTCCCGGGGTCCCAACCGAGAAAACACCCTAGTGAGGAATGGAAATAAGGAAATAGATAGAATAGTGTGCCTGAGTGTGTATAACCTCAGGCAATAAGACTCTAATCCAAGACAGTGGAATACCATGTTGCAGAGGCTATGTCTGATAAAAAGGCTCTTAAGTATTAGACAGACATTAAATTTGTATTAATATTATCAGCTAAGCTACAACTCTAGTCGAAAAAGCAGGATGCTATAGGTCCCGGGGTCCCAACCGAGAAAACACCCTAGTGAGGAATGGAAATAAGGAAACAGGTAGAATATTGTGCCTGAGTGTACACTCAAGCAATAGAACTCTAACACAAGACAGTGGAAGAGATCATAGTACAGAGGCTATGACAGATAAAAGAATTATTGGTATTAGACAGACATTGAATGAGGACCTGTGACATGAGTCGAAAGATATGTTGATTTAAATCTAACTGTTGGAATTATATAGTTAAGTGAATATGAATCATTAAAATAACTTTTAGAATCAACTTATCAAGTCAGATGTCATTTACGGAGAGTTAGTTTATCCAAATTGCTTTCAACTTCCATTTAAAGATATTTATTTTAAAAGGTTTTCATATATCAGGATTTTTTACTTTTTATCCAAGTAAAGGATTTCGAAGGAGGAAGGATAAAAATCTTACATATATGAATGTAAAAAGATTCTGTGATAAAAAAGGGTCTGGATAATGAATACACTGAAACGATCCAAACCCGCTTTAAGAGAATAATCTCTTTCAAAAGCCTTCGAAAACATTTTTCTCGTTGCAAATTTACAATCCACGTCAAATTATTAGGATTAAGGAAAAAAGGGATTATATCCTTGTGTGTGGAGATCCTGTAGGAAATGTAGTGGAAATGCTTACCTGTCACAAAGGGGAAAGGGAAGGGTGGGATTGTAACTCTCGAATCCCAGTGACCTCAGAATTGTCCCTTCAGAATTAAAGGTTTAAAGGTCGCTCATGAATAGCAGATGCAAAGGACAGTATCAATGCCCCAGTAGGACATGCAGTATTTACATATGATCAACACCAAAGCCTCCTCTCCCTCAAACTAGGACCAGGGAGGGCCAGGCAATGGCTGATGATGACTAAGCAGGTAGATCTATAGGCTTCCCCAAACACCAGATACTTTGTTCATAAAGATGGTGAGGTTGCAGACGCTGCTAGAAAATTTGGAACTTGAGTGTGTCTCGAACCCTCGTCTAACAGATCACCAGGCAGGGACGTTTCCAATAAGTTATTGTTGGTAAATAGTTTTGTCGACTTTGAGACAGAAAAGTTATTTTGTTAGGATTTTTAAATAACACGAAAATGTAAAACTTTTTTTCTTTGTTGAGAGAGAGAGAGAGAGAGGAGAGAGAGAGAGAGAGAGAGAGAGAGAGAGAGAGAGATAGGTCAATAAAATTAGTTTATTGACCTTAAAGTGTAAACACTATGTAATAAACCTGCAGTTGTTATAATTAAGTTATTTTCTCAGTCTATTAAAACAAAAGGTTTTCTAGCTGGTGGCCGGAGAGAGAGAGAGAGAGACAGAGAGAGGACATCAGCGAAATGTACAGTATATACAGTACATCATAGCGTAAGTATATACAGTATATCATAAGCTACCCCGAAGCATTATTTGTACAATTGCGGGAAGATTTAAAGATCTACTTTAAATTTGTTACCTGGGTTTATACTTCCATAAGGCTTTTAATATACTTTTGCGACAAATGATCTCCCAGAGAATGCTGGAGAATATTGCTAGGATATATATCCTACTATTTTTCTTACCTTTGTGTCAACAAGAAAGGAAAAACCACTAAGCCATTATAATACCTAGAAATTATACTATAAATCTATCTTTGGCAATCTTGAAAAGAAGAATTTAAAACAGATATAAATTGAAGGGAAATCGATATGAAAAACTTTATTTTTCGACCTTTGAAAATATGTCATTAATAATATGTAAAAAATAATTCGTACCTTATTCCCATTACAATACAGATTCCCAGAACCTAATTCTCTTAATCTACTTCATAAAATAAATAATTCTTCATGCTCCAAGTGTCCGTATTAAATATCTTTCAACCAACCACACTCTCTCTCTCTCTCTCTCTCTCTCTCTCTCTCTCTCTCTCTTTCTCTCTCTCTCTATACATATATATATATATATATATACATATATATATTCATATATGCATATATACTATATATATGTATATATATATATATATATATATATGTATGTATGTATGTATATATATACATATATATATATATGTATATATATATATATATATATATATATATATATATATATATATAGATATATATGTATGTCCATATATATGTATATATATATAAATATATATATATATATATATATGTATATATATATATTATATATATATATATATCTTTCCTGCTTAGTCATCAACAGCTATTGCCAGACCCTCCCTGGTCCAAGCTTGGATGAAGATAAGGCTCGGGCGCTGATCGTAAGTATATATGGTCAGTTCTTTGAGCATTATCCTGCTCGATAGGGCAATGTCACTGTCCCTTGCCCCTGCCTTTCATGAGCGGCCTTTAAATCTTGAAGTCTTTAAACGTGCCGTTTTTAGAACAATCTCATTTCGCATTTCAGACTTGAATTAGACTCGTATTAGCGCTAATTGACGTAAAGTCTATGTGATCTCTACAAGGACTTTCCAGTAACTGACTTCCCCGAAGCTTTAGCGAGTCCCGTACGTGACTCGAGTTCCATACTGTGACATAGCTTCTTGGAAGAGAGGGACCTAACGTTTTAACATTGATGGTTATTCAGTTTCTTATTTGAACGTTTTTGTTCTAATACTGTTCGTATCTAGGCTTTGTTCAAAACGTTTATTCATCTGTATTACAGGATTCTTTCAACTCTATTAATTACTAAAAATATTAAAGTGAACTATTTTGAGCGAAGATTTTGTGCAAAGAACTTGATCATGTAGGGAGTTGCTTCAATCCTATCGATTGTCTCTCTCTCTCTCTCTCTCTCTCTCTCTCTCTCTCTCTCTGCTATAAGTGAACTTGCTATGTAATCACCTCGTCCAGGAAATATTAATTTGTCCCTCACCAAACATCCATGAGTAAAGTATAATTATATTTACTCTCTCTCTCTCTCTCTCTCTCTCTCTCTCTCTCTCTCTCTCTCTCTCTCTCTCCTTATCAAATGGAAGGAGGTCTTTCAATTCGCATTTTCCAGTATTTCTATGATCCCCATGTGTGATCTGTAGTCTGAATGCATCCTGCTTTTTGCAAGAGACGTTTCAAGGAGAGTTGCTCGGATTTTTGCCTCTTTCTTATTTTGATTTAGGGAAAAAAGTTGGTTAATTGATGATATTCTTATATATTACGTATTAAACGTTTACTCTCTCTCTCTCTCTCTCTCTCTCTCTCTCTCTCTCTCTCTCTCTCTCTCTGTATATATATATATATATATATATATATTCATATATATATATACATATATATATATATATATATATCTGAGGAAAACATCAGCATAATGATAGAAGAAATTCCAAAGAAGATCCAAGTGATAAAGAGACTTATAAAGAAAGTCTACATCATTCAACACATTCCATCAAAGAACAATAAGAAGTCCAATATGGTGAATATGCTGATTGGTGCATTTGGAAAAAGAATGCCAAAATGGTGCAATACATGTAAGATATGGTATTCCATTATTAATCCTCAACATCTGATCAGAAAATGCGATGCCTGTCATGTTCCAACTTAATCATATATTCTATCCCCACTAAGCATGTTGAGAAGAATACCTTAGTGTCTCTATTTTTAATTTTTTGCTGTATTTCAGCACATTTAGGGTGCCTACGTGTGCTGAAATACAGCAAAATATAAAAAAATAGAGACACTAAGGTATTCTGCTCAACATGCTTAGTGGGGATAGAAAATATGATTAATTCGAGACTAAATCTGCAAATAGTTGAAGAAGAAGAAGAAGAAGAAGAAGAAGAAGAAGAAGAAGAAGAAGAAGAAGAAGAGAAAAATTAACAGGATATGTGTAAGGATGCAGAGGAAATCAATGATATAACTTATGATGCCCTTCAACAACATACTTACAAAGAAATAAATTATCAGACGGAAACAAATAATAGACCCAAGAGACTCTACCCGGACCTACATACTTTTAGGGAAGAGCAAGAACAAGAAAAAAAAGAAAAGAAGGATATAGTCTACAATTTGCTGAAAAGAGGGAATTGCATATTTGGCGAAAGATGCTACTACAAGCATCCAAAGATATGGCATAATTATGAAATACATGGTAAATGTGCGTATTTAGACGAATATGGAGACGAATGCAGAGATCTCCATCCAAAAATATGCAAAAACCCATAGGATGGAAAAGGATGCAAATTCAACAAAAAATGTTGATATATGCATCCTGCAACTATGCATGAAATAAGAAAACTCAGCAAACAGAAAAGAAAAATGAAAGCAAAAATTAAACAAGAAAGAAACAAAAATTAAAAAAAAAACAAGCCAAGTATATACCACGCTATGCACAAAAGGCCCCAATATATGATGCCTTTCAACCCAAATATGCACATTTAGAGCACAACTACAAAGAATGTATCTATGGTGCCAGGGGTTGATGCAGATATGGGGATAATTGCAGGTATACACACAAAAATAAATATGAAGGCGAAAGAGCAAATATAATAGAAAAGTTGGATTTTTTAAAAGCAGAATTACTGGAAATGAAGAAAAGAACATCATATCAGAAAAGGAAGGAAGAATGGGAAAATCCATAATACCAATATTAAATAATGGGGATGAAACACAAACCATAATAGTGATGAATGCACAGGGTTTAGTCACGAGTAACTCTAAAAGGAAAATAGAGTTCTTAGAAGAACTAACCCAAATTGAAAAAATAACATGGTATTCCCAAGAGACTGGCAGTGATGACCAGATAAAGAGTTTCCAAACATATAGATCAGACAGAACAAATAGGAATCAATGGGGAACCGCAATATATGGAAGAGACATAAATCAAGGAAAAGTCTGTGAAAAATACAGCAACACAGAATGTGAATTGATTGCGGTAGAATTTGAATTTGAAAAACTTGTGAATATTGTAGTTTACAGACCCCCAAAGACTAAGGAGTTTGACATAATAATAGAAAAAATAGATGATATATGTAGAAACCATAAAGACTGGAATATACTCCTACCCGGAGATTTTAACTTTCCTTTCGTGGATTGGAAAAAAACGGATAGAAGAAAGTGGTTGTATATATACATATAAAAAAGAGAGTAATAGTAGCGCAGAAGATAAGAGGCAATTTGAAAAGCATCAAGATATGCTATTAGAACATAATATGCAACAAATAAACCACATTCCAACAAGAAAGGAAAATGTCCTAGATCTAGTATTTGTGAATGAGGTGAATTATGTTAAAGAAATAATGGTGTATAACACGGGAATTTCAGACCACAATGTCGTAGAATTAATAGTCCATTCCAAAGCAAGTGATCGCAGAGATAATCAAAGCACAAAACGTTGGGAAGGATATGGAAAATATAAATTTTATTGTAAGAATATAAAATGGTCAAAAATAAATGAAGAACTGAACAAAGAATGGAAAAATGTATTTGTAAGTGATAATATACAGGTAAATACGGACATACTGTACAAAATACTGGAGAAAATTTTTGAAAAATACGTACCGAAAAAAAAACAATAAACAACAGACATGCTACCTAGAGACAGATGGATCTTATTTCAGAAAATTAGAAAGTGGAAGAAAAATCTTGCAAAAGAAAAAAATATGTGGAAAATGATGGAAATAATAAGTTAGAAAATGCAGAATAAAAGATTATACAATCGAAAAATAAATGAAAAAGGGACTTAGAAGAAAGGACACTTCAAAATATCAAAAAAAAAAAAAAAAGTACTTTACTTCAATGCAAAAAAAGATGAATAAAGGGAGATTAGAAATAGGCCCTCTAAGAATTGAAGGACGGTTAATGAATGAAAAAAAGCAAATATGCAACATATTAGCAGAAAAATATAAGAGTGAATGCACGCCAAGAATTGAGAATGAGAATAATTAAACAGAAATGAGAGAAGAAAATGTTGAATATCCAACGGATATATATATATATATTAATTAAGGAGATATTGTCAAGGCTATAAGCGAAATTAAAAATTGATCGGCAGCCGAACCAGAGGGAATTTCAGCGATTTTGTTAAAAAAAAAACTGCAAACAATATCGCGAAGCCGCTTGCAATACTGCTAAGACAAAGTGTAGATATGAGTGAGATATATGTTGAACATAAGTTAGCTTATATAACCCCTATTTTCAAAAGTGGATCAAGACTAGAGGCAAGTAATTATAGACCTGTTAGTCTAACATCACATATTATGAAAGTGTATGAGAGAGTAACAAAAAAAGAGAATAATGAATCATTTGGTTAAAAATAATTTGTTTAATATAGGTCAACAGGGTTTTGTGCCCGGAAAAAGTACACAAACCCAACTGATAGCACACTATGAAAACATATACAAAAATATGATAAATGAAAAAGACACAGATGTGATCTATCTAGATTTTGCAAAAGCCTTTGACAAGGTAGATCATAATATATTAGAGAAAAAAATGAGAAAGCATAATATTGTGGGAAAGATAGGAAAATGGGTTAAAGAATTCCTGCAAAACAGAAAACAGATAGTGGTTGCAAATGACGAGAAATCAGATGAAGATCAGGTAATATCTGGCATGCCACAAGGTACGGTATTAGCTGCACTGTTGTTTGTTATTATCACCTCAGAGATAGATTATGATGTTAAAAACTCTATAGTGAGAAGTTTCGCCGATGACACAAGAATAAGTAGAGAAATTACTTGTGATGAAGATAGGAACTCACTACAAAGCGATCTAAACAAAATATATGAATGGGCGGAGATAAATAGGATGGTATTCAACTCCGATAAATTTTAATCAATAAATTGTGGAAACAGAGATGGAATGGTATATGCATACAAGGGACCTAATAACGAGATAATCACAAACAAGGAAGCAATTAAATACCTTGGTGTAATGTTAAATAGGAATATATTATGCAACGACCAAATAGCATCACTGATGGCTAAATGTAAAGCAAAAATGGGAATGTTATTCAGACACTTTTAAACAAGTAAAGCTGAACACATGATTATGCTTTACAAAGCCTATGTACGTAGTACACTCGAGTACTGCAATGTGATATGGTACCCACACTGCCAAAAGGATATTGCATAAATAGAGAGTGTACAAAGGTCCTATACTGCTAGAATATAAGAAGTTAAGGACCTTGACTACTAGGAAAGACTGCAATTTTTAAAACTATACAGTCTAGAGAGGAGAAGAGAACGCTACATGATAATACAATTACTGAAAACATCATGGTGCTAAAAATATCAGAAAGAGCAAGCCGAGGTAGATTAATTGTGCCAAAAACTATACCAGGAAAATTAAGGAAGGCGCACAGGACCTTAATCCACTATGCCCCAGCATCGATAATGCAGCGACTATTTAATGGGCTGCCAGCTCACCTAAGTAACATATCAGGAGTGAGCATAGATGTGTTTAAAAATAAGCTCGATAAATACCTAAGATGCATCCCAGACCATCCAAGACTGGAATATGCAAAATACACCAGAAGATGCATTAGCAACTCTCTGGTGGATATACGAGGTGCCTCACACTGAGGGACCTGGGGGAACCCAAACATAGAATAAGGCAATAAGGTAACGCTCTCTGCAATAAGTGAATTGGTTGTGTAATCATCTAGTCCAAAAATATTAATTTACCCACCATTAAATATTCATGTATAAAATACTATTATTTTTACTCACAATTGGTATAATTAGTCATTCTATGATAAAACATCCCTTATTATTATTATTATTATTATTATTACTATCCAAGCTACAACCCTAGTTGGAAAAGCAAGATGCTATAAGCCCAGGGGCTCCAACAGGGAAAAATAGCCCAGTGAGGAAAGGAAATAAGGAAATAAATAAATGAAGAGAACAAATTAACAATAAATCATTCTAAAAACAGTAACAACATCAAAACAGACATGTCATATATAAACTATTAACAACATCAAAAACAAATATGTCATAAATAAACTATAAAAGACTCAAGTCCGCCTGGTCAACAAAAAAGCATTTGCTCCAACTTTGAACTTTTGAAGTTCTACTGATTCAACCACCCGATTAGGAAGATCATTCCACAACTTGGTAACAGTTGGAATAAAACTTCTAGAGTACTGCGTAGTATTGAGCCTCGTGATGGAGAAGGCCTGGCTATTAGAATTAACTGCCTGCCTAGTATTACGAACAGGATAGAATTGTCCAGGGAGATCTGAATGTAAAGGATGGTCAGAGTTATGAAAAATCTTATACAACATGCATAATGAACTAATTGAACGACGATGCCAGAGATTAATATCTAGATCAGGAATAAGAAATTTAATAGACCGTAAGTTTCTGTCCAACAAATTAAGATGAGAATCAGCAGCTGAAGACCAGACAGGAGAACAATACTCAAAACAAGGTAGAATGAAAGAATTAAAACACTTCAGAATAGATTGATCACCGAAAATCTTGAAAGACTTAGCTCTGAATTTAAATTACTATAAATACGTAAGATCAAGCTTCTCAAATGAGCTTTATTTAATCTATAAACACGATAATGAAACTATATAAATAAATATTTTGACATTCAAAACGAAAAGCATATGAAAAAGTATATGAAAATATAATATACCTTTTCAGCATATCTTCATAAAACTTAAAACTTAATTTAGTTTAAGGTGTAAAGGCCGCTCATGAATGGCAGAATCAAGGGATATTGACATTGCCTTATCAAGCAGGACAATGCCCTAGAGACTTTCCACATGAACATATGATAAGCGCCCAAGCCATCACTATAACCAAGCTAGGACCAAGGAGGGCCAGGAAATGGCTGCTGATAAGATAAAGTATTTTCAGGGGATAAAATACTTTCTTGATATCAAAAATATCTCAGAAAACTACTCAATTTTCATTAAAGGTTTAAAAGCTGCCCATGAATGGCAGAGGCAAAATATAGTGACATTGCCCTATAAAACAGAACAATGCCCTAGAGACTGACCATATATGTATATGATCGGAGCCCAAGCCCCCTCTCCATCCAAGCTAGGGCCAAGGATGGCCAGGCAATGACTGCTGGTGATGAAATATCATATATGGATGAAATACTTTCTTGATCTGAAAAATAGCCTGAAAAATTACCGAATTTTCATTAACGTGTAAAGTAATTATCTAACTTTTCCTGAGAATCTTTTGGATTTTTTTTTTTTTATTATTTTATATCTTGACTTGTTATTTACGAGAATTAAAAGGTCTTGAAAATTCATCTTAGAATAGAATTTTAATGACTTGATTGGTCATTAAAGAACAGTGTTGAAGTCTCCCAATGATTTTTAAATCATTTGATTCGGGAGACTTTTCACTTTTTTAGGGAAAAATTTCAATTCTTTTTATTTCTCTGCATTATTTCTTTATCGAATTGATAATATTAATATTTCAGCTTTATCATTTTATTATTTCAGTTTTGTTAGTAATTATTCATTCATCATCATCTTCATTATCATCAGCCGTTACTAGTCCACAGCAGAACAAAGTCCTCAGACATGTCCTTCCACTCGCGTCTGTTTATGGTCTATCTATGCCAGTTTATACTTTTAAATTTTATTAGTTCTTCAATGCATCGTCTTCTCTTCCTTCCCCTACTTTTATTTCATTATGTTTTGATAATCATTAAGGTGTAATTTCTTAATTCTATAAAAAGATCCTGTGGCTAAGAATGATTACAAATCAGGTCGTGCAAGCCTATTGAAAACATCTCTGCCTAGAGACCTGTTGGACTGGGGTTCGAGACCTGCTCAAGCTCGATAGTTTCTTGTAGTGTCTGCAACATCACCATCCTTGTGAACTAAGGCTGGAGTGTTTGGTGGAGCATATAGTTCTACTTGCTTAGTCATCAGCAGTCATTGCCTGGCCTTCCCTGGTCCTACTTTGGGTGGAGAGGGAACGTGGGTGCTGATCATATGTATATATGGTCAGTCTCTAGGGCATTGTCTCTGTCCCTTGCCTATGTCATTCA
>NC_090744.1:34402335-34459835 GCF_036898095.1 Palaemon carinicauda
TGTAGATAAGTGGTTAGCGGATACAGAGAATAGGATCGCTAGCTTTAAAATAACTGATGACGTAGCAAAAATCAAACAGGCCATGTTGTTAGTCAATGTAGACGTAGGGGATGCGCACCCTGCATTAAACGGTAAGGCTTTTGAAAACATTACAACTTTCAATGAGTTCAAGGAGGAATGCGGATTATTGTGGCGATCGGCCAAGGAGACCGATCGGTTCTTGAACTTGTATAGGTTTACCTCAGCTAAATTTGAAGGTGATTCCATGCCCAGTTTGTATACCCAGGTTCCGAATCATTTAGTAGTTAGGGAAGACATTTTGTCATTACCCACAATCACAGTAGGAGACAGAACCAAGTTTAGTGAGGATAATAACAAACTGGTAGATTTAGATGAAATTCTGACATATGTGGCCTACGGCACATTGTATGCAGCCTTTGGTGAAAAAGAAAGGAAGACTTTCAAAGACCTAAAGTTAGATCCTGCCCAAAAACTTACGAAAATGTTGAGCCAAATTCAGGAAGTGATACAGAAAAGCGAGACCCAAATTGACGAGGTCACTTTTTCGGCGAATACTAAACAAAAGGGGTATCAGAATACCAGGGAAGATAAAATAACGAGTCCAGTAAGAATAAACGTTACCATAAAAATTATCATTATAACCAGCCCCCTTATAAGTCAAATGAACAAAGCAAAGGAAATTATAATGAAACATATAAATCTAGAGGAAATTATCATCATAAGGGAGCTAGACCAAAACTATGCCAAAATCTTGCATTGTTTAAAAAAATATCAAAGCTCGAGTGGGAAATGCTACTTCTTGAAGGACCAAAAATGGCACTTGACACTTCTTCTCTAACGATTCAATGTTCAAATCTATGGCTCCTACATTCTTAACCTGATTGCCAGTTATTCCTTAAACTAATGTACCCTCACTCCTAATCGCGGAAATAGGTATATTTAAATAATCAGTCAAGGTATGGAGCCCTATGAGATTTACAGTACTACCTGAATCTAACAAACTAAGACATTCTTTACCTTCTATCTTGATATTTATTTTAGGTAATGATTGCTGTCGGAAGGATAAATATGTTCCTGGCAACGTGGATGTACCTCCGCTACCTGCAACATCCTTCCATTCTTTAGTTTCCTTATTTCCTGGACTCCTTTTCTGCTCTTCTAGTCACTTTCTGTTACCTAGTTTTTCCTCTGGGTAATTAGTATGGTTTGAGTTATCCTTTGCTTGTGCCTGAGGAGCACTGTCTGAGGGTTTATTATATTTCTTACCTTGGTACTAACATTCTTGGTCTGCGTGACCTCCTCTTTGACAATAGGAGGTCACGCAAAATCTTAATCGCAATATATTGTCATTAATTGAATTGATTTTTTTTTTTTTTTTTTTTTTTTTTTTTTTTTTTTTTTTTTTTTTGGTATTCATGCAAGGTATAGAAATGTCTATAAAGCCTGATTTTTCAGGACTATAGAAAAAGTTTTATATGATATTTAGTTAAATACCTTTTTATTTTTAATAGATTTTACTACACTGCTTGCATGTTTGTCATTCATCTATGGACGTTTTTATGGTAACTGAACTTGTACTTGCAGAAAATGTATGTTGGATAACGTTTTTATGCTACCGAAATTTATACTTGGGAATAATCAATAGTTATAATTGCTAAACATCATTTGAAGAGACACAATCATTATGATCATAGTACTATCATAAATAAGAAAACAAATTACCTAAAACTTTAGATACTAATATTAAATGGCTAGTTTTTTTTTGTTTTGTTTTTTTTACATACAAGCATTGTGGTATCTTGAAATATTTTTTATAACGAAAATGATGTAGAAAATATTTAATCGGGTTATATAGTTTACTGTATGTTTTTTAAATTATATATTTCCATAAGTAAAGATATTTTAACTTTACTTTATACATTCTTGTGATCTAAATTTCAACCAATCAACAATTTCAAAGTCAAATGGGAGTTTCTATTGGGTGATGATTTTTTAAACTGTGATTTTTATTCTTCATTGTATTTCTATAATACCACGCTCCTGGTGGTAATGTCTCATGTTGGTTTCCTGTGCGGTTCATCCTAAGGGCACCCGTATATCTATGCTATTCTTCTTTAGAATTCTTTTTATTGGTTGTAAACATGTTATAGAAAATTATGTATGTGTTATGATCTTCCCAAATCTGTTCAACATATTTTCATATTTAGGTTTGCAAAGTTTTACAAGGCTTTTCTAAGTTTCAGGATTATGCCTGACTTAAGGAAATTTTTAGACCACTCTTATCTGACAGTTTTGAAATGGTCTGTTTGGTTTTAAGTGATTTTTAATATTTCCTTGACTTTGTTTATTGCGAGGGGTTGTTATAGTCTCATTTACATTGAATTCTGATGTCCTGTGTGTTTTTTCTTACGTCTGTTGAGTTACCTTGGGCGTTTATTGTTTGTGAACAATCCTTGTATACAGATATTCTCAAATTATTCTGATTTAAAGATATATCTTTAGGTCCCTTCGGTGTAGAAAGGGCTCTCTTTAGTGTTGATGTTTTTTGGGGTGCTTTTAATTTAAAATGTCTGGCAGAGTTCCCCTTGCTTTATGGAGTTTTCTCTGGGCAAAGATTGCTTTTTTTTTTTTTTTTGTAATGCCTTGACTTACAAATCTTTCAAAATTAATCTCCTCAGTTACGATTTTCTCAAAACTTCGTTCGTAGCACTCTTTAGTCTGCGGAGTTATTTGAGGAATTCGTAGAGAAATTCAGACTTTGCAAAGCCAGAACTTGAGATAGATGCTAATGATGGCACTGAACATTTGGCATCTCATGGATATAAGTTGTTAGCTGAGGACCTCATTGAGCTGGAGAGCCAGATGATTGTAAAAGAAGATCACACCCAGAACCCAAGCAATTTACAGCCAAGTACTTGGCAGAAGGTTTTACCCTGCTAGAGGGAGCAATGACAAAGTTTGAGGAACGAGAACCCACCTTTACAGCTTTTGGGGGGTTATTTGGTATGGTCATTAATCTATTCAATAATCTGGCAATCCTTTATCTATTTGTTATTCAAAGTGTTTTTTAATTCAATAAGCTATCTGCGTACATATTTGATTTACCAGTTTTGAGTTATCCCTCGTTTGCAGATTTTGTTTTTTGTAGCACACAATGGTTTATTTAGGGCACCACTTAGTCTATGAAGTTGTCTGGGCCGTGTTCCTTGGTCCATTCAGTTTCTCATGACACCAATTTCTCTATGGAGTTATGATATTTGGCCTTGTTCCTTGGTCTATTAAGACATTCATGGCACCACTTTGTCTATGAAGTTAAATTGGTCTTGTCCCTTGGTTCATTCAGTCATTCATGGCACCACTTTGTCACTGGAGTTATTTGAGCCTTGTTCCTTGGTCCATTCAGTCATTAATGGCACTACTTTGTCTATGGAGTTATTTGGGACTTGTTCCTTGGTCCATTAAGTCATCCATGGCACCACTTTGTTTATGGAATTATTTGGGTTTTGTTCCTTAGTCCATTCAGTTATCAATGACACAACCTTATCTATGGAGCTATTTGAGACTCGTTCCTTGGTCCATTCAGTCATTCATAATACCACTTTCTCTGTGAAGTTATTTGGGCTTTGTTCCTTGGTCCATTCAGTTATTCATGACACCACCTTGTCTATGGAGCTATTTGGGCCTTGTTCCTCGGTCCATTCAGTCATTCGTGACACCACTTTGTCTATGGAGTTATTTTGGCCTTGTTCCTTAGTTCATTCAGTTATTCATGACAGCACCTTATCTATGGAGATATTTGGGCCTTGTTCCTTGGTCCATTCAGTCATCCATGACACCACTTTCTCTGTGAAGTTATTTAGCCTTGTTCCTTGGTCCATTCAGTCATTCTTGACACCACCTTCTTTATGGAGCTATTTGGGCCTTGTTCCTCGGTTCATTCAGTCATTCGTGACACCACTTTGTCTGTGGATTTATTTTGGCCTTGTTCCTTGGTACATTCAGTCATCCATGACCCCACTTTCTCTGTGAAGTTTTTTGGCCTTGTTCCTTGGTCCATTAAGTTATTCTTGACACCACCTTCTCTATGGAGCTATTTGGGCTTTGTTCCTCGGTTCATTCAGTCATTCGTGACACCACTTTGTCTGTGGATTTATTTTGGCCTTGTTCCTAGGTCCATTCTATCATTCATGACTCATTTGTCTATGAAGTTATTTTGGCCTTGTTTCCTGGTCCATTCAGCCGTTCATGACACCTTTGTCTATGGAGTTATTTGAACCTTGTTCCTTGGTTCATTCATTCATTCATGACACCACTTTGTCTATGGAGTTATTTTGGCGTTATTCCTTAGTCCATTCAGTCATTCATGACACCTTTGTCTATGAAGTTATTTTGGCCTTGTTCCTTGGTCCATTCTGTCATTCATGACACCTTTGTCTATTAAGTTACTTTGGCCTTGCTCCTTGGCCCATTCTATCATTCATGACACCTTTGTCTATGAATTTATTTGGGCCTTGTTCCTTGGTCCATTCAGTCATTTATGATACCTTTGTCTATGAAGTTATTTTGGCCTTGTTCCTTGGTCTATTCTGTCATTCATGACACCTTTGTCTATGGAGTTATTTTGGCTTTGTTCCTTGGTCCATTCAGTCATTCATGTCACCACTTTGTTTTTTGAATTATTTGAGCCTTGTTCTTGGTCCATTCAGTCATTCATGGCACCACTTTGTTTATGGAATTATTTGAGCCTTGTTCTTGGTCCATTCAGTCATTCATGGCACCACTTTGTTTATGGAATTATTTGAGCCTTGTTCTTGGTACATTCAGTCATTCATGTCACCACTTTGTTTTTTGAATTATTTGAGCCTTGTTCTTGGTCCATTCAGTCATTCATGGTACCACTTTGTCTATGGAGCTATTTTAGCCGTGTTCCTCGGTCCATTCATTCATTCATGACACCACTTTGTCTATGGAGTTATTTTGGCCTTGTTCCTTAGTCCATTCAGTTATTAATGACACCACCTTATCTATGGAGTTATTTAGGCCTTGTACCCTGGTCCATTCAGTCATTCGTGACATAATTTTCTCTGTGAAGTTATTTGGGCCTTGTTCCTTGGTCCATTCAGTTATTCTTTACACCACCCTGTCTAAGGCGCTATTTGGGCCTTGATCCTCGGTACATTCAGTCATTCATGACACCACTTCGTGTATAGAGTTTTTTGGCCTTGTTCCTTAGTCCATTCAGCCATTCATGACACCTTTGTCTATGGAGTTATTTGAACCTTTTGCCTTGGTTCATTCATTCATTCATGACACCACTTTGTCTATGGAGTTATTTTGGCGTTATTCCTTAGTTCATTCAGTCATTCATGACACCTTTGTCTATGAAGTTATTTTGGCCTTGTTCCTTGGTCCATTCTGTTGTGACGGTGCCGAGAGAGGGTTGTGAACTCAAAGGCAGGAAGCAATCAACTGAGTTGTTTATTAAGGAACACTCTCCTTTATATACAAAACCTCAAGGCAACAAGACATAACCTGTTCGAGAGACAGACAATGTTACAGAGCAAAACCGGAGACATTATTATTCAGGTTCTTTTTAGTGCGAGGGAAGAACGCAGATACAAGCATAATATATACAAAATAATTATGTACAATTGTGTGGCACACGGTTGGTACATGGCTCCCCCCCTAAAAATGACATACTGTACATGTTAAATAGGGCGCCCTGATCTAGAGAGGTGAACTGTAGGCGGGTCATGTGGCAGAAGATAAGCAGGTTTTAGACGATCAATGGAGACCCAGTCTTCTTTGCCCCGAATGTTTAGGAGGAGTGCTTTCGGACTGCGTCGAATCACAAGGAAAGGGCCCGTGTAAGGGGGCGTTAGTGGTGGCTTGCTGGTGTCGTTGCGCAGGAAGACGTGCGTTGCAGAGTGCAAGTCCGTTGGTATGTGATGCTTCGCTGGGGGCTTGTAAGTCTGGCGGCACGGAGTAAATTTTCCCACGACGTGACGTATGCGCTGGAGATCGTCGGAGGAGATTGTAGAAGGAAAAAATTCGGCAGGGACGACCAACGGGTCGCCATACACCATTTCAGCTGCCGAGACGTCGAGGGCGTCTTTAGGAGTGGTCCTTAGTCCCAGGAGGACCCAGGGAAGCTGAGTAAACCAGTTTGAATCCTTGCAGCGGGACATCAAAGCTGCTTTGAGGGTGCGATGAAAACGTTCAACCATTCCATTGGCAGCGGGGTTGTAGGCCGTTGTCTGATGTAGGTTGATGCCCAGGAGATTCGCTAATGACGTCCATAATTGAGAGGTGAAAGTGGTTCCCCTGTCAGAAGTAATATGCTCAGGGATACCGAATCTTGAAATCCATCCAGAGAGTAAGGAGATGTACATGAGGCGGACGTTGCAGTTTCCATGGGAATGGCTTTAGGCGAACGAGTGGAGCGGTCGATGACGGTAAACAGGTAACGATGTCCTTGTGATGTGGGTAGGGGGCCTAAACGTCGACGTGAATGTGTGCGAAACGACGCTGAGGTTTAGGAAAGGTGCCCACTCCTGAATCCGTGTGTCGATGTACTTTGGAAGTTTGGCAAGAAGTACAGGCGCGGACCCAATCCTTAGCATCCTTGGAAATGCCGTGTCAAATGAACTTTGCCTTCAGCAGCTGTGCAGTAGAACGGCACGAGGGATGTGAAAGGCCGTGAATGAAATCAAACACCTGTCGGCGCATGGGAGCAGGAATCCAAGGTCGCGGTCTACCAGTACTGACGTCACAGAGGAGGGTGGTGTTGGAGTCTTCGAGGGGAAAGTCTTCCCAACGGAGGGACGTGCAGGATGTCCTACAAGCTTGATACTCTGGATCCTGTCGTTGGGCTTCAGCCAGGGCGTTGTAATCCAATCCCAGTTGAACGGCAGCCAACGTGTTTCTTGACAGGGCATCGGCAACGGGATTCATTTTCCCAGGGACGTATTGGAGGGTGCAATTGTATTCAGCCACGGCGGAGAGATGTCAGCGTTGACGGGCGGACCAGGCGTCAGACTGTCGAGTGAAGGCGTGCACCAGAGGCATGTGGTCTGTGCGAATGACGAAGGGCGTACCTTCTAAGAAATGGCGAAAGTGACGGACAGCCAAGTGCACCGCCAGCAATTCTCGATCGAAGGTAGAATAACCCGATTCTGCCTTGGACAGTTTTCTGCTGAAGAAGGCCAATGGGCGGGGCGAGCCTTTGACCACCTGCTCGAGTACTGCACCAATAGCGACGTCGCTGGCATCGGTGGAGAGAAGGAGGAGGACGTGTGGGATAGGAAAAGTGAGAGCCGCAGCAGTCGATAGGGCCTTCTTTGCATTGCAGAAGGCTGCTTCTTGAAGGGGACCCCACTTCAGGTCCTTCGGCTTGCCCTTGAGGGAGGCATAGAGGGGAGCAAGAGTGGCGGCAATGGCTGGCAGAAAACGGTGATAATAGTTGATCATGCCCAAGAATTCCTGCAGAGCTTTGACGGTCGAGGGCACAGGGAAGTTCTGAACGGCTGCTACCTTCTCAGGGAGGGGGTGGACACCTTCAGGAGTGATGCGGTGCCCTAAGAACGACACTTCGTTGGCGCCAAAGGTACACTTGTCGTACCGGACTACAAGGCCGTTTTGTTGCAGGTGGTCGAGCACGATGCGCAGGTGACGGAGGTGTTCCTCTTTTGAGGAGGAGAACACAAGTATGTCGTCCACATAACATACACAGAAAGGGAGGTCCCCTAAGATACCATCCATGAGACGTTGAAACGTGGCCCCAGCATTACGAAGCCCAAAACAGGAGTAATTGAAGGTGTATGTACCAAACGGAGTGGTGATGGCAGTCTTGGGGATGTTTTCTGGGTTCATAGGCACCTGATAATACCCCTTCAGGAGATCGAGCGTAGAGAAAACCTTTGCTTAGTGCAGGTAGGAGGTCACGTCGGCAATGTTTGGGAGGGGGTAGTGATCCGGTTCTGTTTGCATGTTCAGGCGCCTGTAATCCCCGCATGGACGGAGGGAGCCGTCTTTCTTCAGAACGATGTGTAAGGGTGACGACCATGGGCTGGAGGCCTTTTGGCAAAGGCCCATTTTCTCCAGTTCGGTGAACGTCTGTTTGGTGGCTGCCAATCGTTCCGGTGCCAGACGTCTGAATTTTGCAAAGACTGGGGGTCCCGTCGTCTTGATATGGTGATAAATACCGTGCTTGGCAGGAACCGTGGGCGTTTGGTGAAGTTCTGGACGGAAAACTTCCGGGTGCGACGTGAGGAGGTGGGCGTAGGCATCCGTGGGTGCGCTAATGTGGAGAGCGAGGTTGGAGGGGGCGGGTTGAAGAGGTGTCAACAAGTACGAGTCTGCATTGACCAATCGTCGGTGGGTGACATCGACCAGAAGGTGGAAATGAGAGAGGAAATCCGCACCGAGGATTGGCATGGTGACGTCAGCAACGAGAAAATTCCAATTGAATTTACCGTTTCCGAACGATAATGTGAGGTTCTCGTAACCGTAGGTGGGTATCGCAGATCCGTTGGCAGCTACCAAGTGGACGTCGGCAGATGTAGACAGACTACGTCGTGTCTTGAAGAGTTTCCTTGGCAAAAGAGAACGACAAGCACCCGTGTCTACCAAAAATCGCACGCCCGTTCCTGCATCCTGTAAAAAGAAAAGATTAGAAACACGGGAGGCCACCACCACGAGCGATGGCCTACTTACACGTTTTTTGGCCACTGACAATCCTCGGCACATTTCTTCGCAGTTGCCCCGAATCTGAAGTGGTAGTAGCAAAACTGCGGCGGATGGGAGGTAGTAAGTGCCTGTAGAAGTCGTTTGTTGGGGCGCGAGCGATTGGTGGGTGGTGGGCGGCTTTGTCTCTGCTTCGGCACGTCACGGTGTGGGCATTTATGTCCTACGGCATTCATGTCAGCTTCAGTTGACGTTGAATAGGCATCCTCTTCGTCAGGGGTGGAGGCGTTGATGGAGGTCTTGAAGTGGCTGTCCATAAGGACGTCGGCTTTGGTCATCAAGTCCTTTATGGGTAAACTATCGACATCGGGTATGGCAGCGCGTATAGGTCCGGGTAAACGGCGTATCCAAAGGGCACGAAGTAGGTTCACCTTACGAGGAGAGCCGTCTGCGGCAGGTTGAAGGCGAGCGATACTGGTCAT
This sequence comes from Palaemon carinicauda, assembly GCF_036898095.1. Lineage (NCBI taxonomy): Eukaryota > Metazoa > Arthropoda > Malacostraca > Decapoda > Palaemonidae > Palaemon > Palaemon carinicauda. The sequence continues at coordinate 34,411,524 of NC_090744.1, forward strand.
TTCCCTGAGGGCAAGCGAAGCCCTTTGGTCCCCCAACGGTTGTTGCGAGAGCTGAAAAAGCTTTGCTACATGGGCGGCTGGCGACGGCGAGTACTGCTGCAGAAGATATGTTTTGAGGGCGTCATACGCTATTGGCGTGTCTCCTTGTTCACAAAGCCAGTCGGATATTTCCGGGAAGGTGTCCTCGGGTATCGCCGCGAGAACATAATCTGCTTTGGTGGTTGAGCGAGTCACGCCGTTGATGCGAAACTGGACTTCTGCGCGCTGAAACCAAGCAAATGCCTCTCCGCTGGCAAACGGTGAAAGTTTCAATGGGGTGGCCGCAGCGCCAACTGCTGTAGTAGAGTCCGTCATAGTACCAACGATGGAGGGGCGAGGGAGGTGGGGGTGGAAGGCAGTGGGAGCGAGTCGACTTCCGGGGTCACCAATGTGACGGTGCCGAGAGAGGGTTGTGAACTCAAAGGCAGGAAGCAATCAACTGAGTTGTTTATTAAGGAACACTCTCCTTTATATACAAAACCTCAAGGCAACAGGACATAACCTGTTCGAGAGACAGACAATGTTACAGAGCAAAACCGGAGACATGATCATTCAGGTTCTTTTTAGTGCGAGGGAAGAGCGCAGATACAAGCATAATATATACAAAATAATTATGTACAATTGTGTGACACACGGTTGGTACACTGTCATTCATGACACCTTTGTCTATGAAACTATTTGGGCCTTGCTCCTTGGTCCATTCTATCATCCATGACACCTTTGTCTATGAATTTATTTGGGCCTTGTTTCTTGGTCCATTCAGTCATTTATGATACCTTTGTCTATGAAGTTATTTTGGCCTTGTTCCTTGGTCTATTCTGTCATTCATGACACCTTTGTCTATAAAGTTATTTTGGCCTTGTTCCTTGGTCCATTCTGTCATTCATGACGCCTTTGTCTATGGAGTTATTTTGGCTTTGTTCCTTGGTCCATTCAGTCATTCATTGCACCACTTTGTTTTTTTAATTATTTGAGCCTTGTTCTTGGTCCATTCAGTCATTCATGACACCACTTTGCTTATGGAATTATTTGAGCCTTGTTCTTGGTCCATTCAGTCATTCATGGCACCAAGTTGTCTATGGAGTTATTTTGGCCTTGTTCCTTAGTCTATTCAGTTATTCATGACACCACCTCATCTATGGAACTATTTAGGCCTAGTTCCTTGGTCCATTCAGTCATTCGTGATACCATTTTCTCTGTGAAGTTATTTGGGTCTTATTCCTTGGTCCATTCAGTTATTCTTCACACCCCCTGTCTAAGGAGCTATTTGGGACATGATCCTCGGTCCATTCAGTCATTCGTGACACCACTTTGTCTATGGAGTTATTTTGGCCTTGTTCCTTGGTCCATTCTATCATTCATGACACCTTTGTCTATGAAGTTATTTTGGCCTTGTTCCTTGGTCCATTCAGTCATTCATGACACCACTTCCTCTGTGAAGTTATTTGGGCCTTGTTCCTTGGTCCATTCAGTCATTTATGACACCACTTTCTCTGTGAATTTATTTGGGCCTTGTTCCTTTGTCCATTCTGTCATTCATGAAACCTTTGTATATGAAGTTATTTTGGCCTTGTTCCTTGGTCCATTTTGTCACTCATGCCACCTTTGTCTATGAAGTTATTTTGGCCTTTTCCTTGTTGCATTCAGTCATTCATGACACCACTTTGTGTATGGAGTTTTTTGGCCTTATTCCTTGGTCCATTCAGTCATTCATGACACTATTCTGTCTATGAAGTTATTTTGGACTCGTTCCATGCTCCATTTTGTCATTCATAGCACCAATTTGTCTGTGGAGTTAGTTTGGCCTTTTTCCTTGGTCCATTAGTCATTCGTGACACCAATTTCTCTAAGGAGTTATTTTGGCCTTTTTCCTTGGTCCATTCAGTCATTCATGACATATTTGTCTATGAAACTATTTTGGCCTTGTTCCTTGGTCCATTCTATCATTCATGACACCTTTGTCTATGAAGTTATTTTAGCATTGTTCCTTAGTCCATTCAGTCATTCATGACACCTTTGTCTATGGAGTTATTTTGGCCTTGTTCATTGGTCCATTCATTCATTCATGACACCACTTTATCTTTGGAGTTTTTTTGGCCTTGTTCCTTGGTCCATTCTATCATTCATGACACTTTTGTCTATGAAGTTATTTTGGCCTTGTTTCCTCGGTCCATTCACTCATTCATGGCACCTTTGTCTAAGAAGTTACTTTGGCCTTGCTCCTTGGTCCATTTTAACATTCATGACACCTTTGTCTATGAAATTATTTGTTCCGGCGTAAATACATACCTTCCGCTATTTATAGAGGTATACTTTCGGCGTAACTGAAAGACAAGCCATGATAATTTTAGTGATTGATAACTACCCCATCCACTTGTTACCGGGGTGGGGGTTGACTGGCTACCCAGCTCACTCACACCTCTTGGCTGGGTAACCACTTTACTTTTTGACTCGGTAGAGAACGAACATGCTGCCATTCTCTCCCGCAAAGACTTGCCTTTATTGTTTTTCTGTCATTTTTTTTTCTCTTGAGTGTGTTTTCATTTATCTTATACATACTGCATATATGCATGTATATATGAATAAATAAAAATATACTTTTATGTTGTTAGATACTTGTATCTTTAATTGCTATTGACAACATATCCGGCGGCCTCCGCCGTAAGGGAGTTGTCATTGTGTTGATACTACTCCCCTACCTTGCCGCCCTCCCTCGCATTGATGGTTGGCAGGTTCTCAACATTCCAGCGTGTTTGTTTCATTACTTGAGTTACAGTTTATAACAGTTCAGCTCCCTTTCGAGGAATTATGTTACAAGAAGGTGACTTATTCCCTGAATAGTTCATGTTGTCCAGCTGAGCAATAATTGTAATTATTACAACTTTTATTTTCTTTTCCACAGATAGCAGCAACGTAGAACACAAGTCCGATGGCTTTGGCCGCCCTATTCATTATCCTGCTCTTCACGTGGTAGGTCGTGAGCTGCCCATGTTACGAGGTAGCAATCGTTGTCAACCTTCAACTGGAACAAGGCTTGTTGATGGGAAGCAGAGTTTGCTGCCAGGAGGTATGCCTCCAGAGGTTGGAGAACCTTCCGCTACAAGGGAGTGTTAACCTTCCCCGGAAATGGGTTGCCAAGCCCCCTTCCGAGGGAGAGCTTCCCCACTTCAGCCATTCAGCAACCTTCCCCTATCAGGAAGAATTTCGGACTTCTCGATGAGTTTTGCTTCTGCTATCTCGTTGCCTAAGACTGTGCTTCTCCCCCTTGAACTTGGGAAAAGCAGGTCTAAGGCTTGTTCTTCCTTCGAGGGGAACTTCTCTCTCTTGTTCACGAGAGAGATTGAGAGATTGTTACGCCTCCGCTTTTTTCCCAAAGAGATGGGAGAAAGCCTATCTTGGGCGATGTCCTCCTTCGGGAGGACTTCTCTCTCGTTCACGAGAGAGAGATTATTACGCATACACTTTTTTCCCATAGAGCTGGGAGAAAGCTTGTCTTTGGCGATATCCCGCATCGGGAGGATTTCTCTCTCATTCTCGAGAGAGATATTATTACACCTACGCTTTTTTTCCATAGAGCTGGGAGAAAGCTTGTCTTAGGGGATGTCCTCCATCGGCAGGACTTCTCTCTCGTTTGCAAGAGAGAGATATTATTACGCCTACGCTTTTTTCCCATAGAGCTGGGAGAAAGTTTGTCTTAGGTGATCTCCTTTGGGAGAACTTTCCTCTCGTTCGCGAGAGATAACTTTTAGGAGTTTGCTGATCCACCAGGGGTGGTGGCAGAGCTTTCTCTGAAGCAGGTTTCCCCTTCGGAGGAACAAGTCTCTCGTTCTCGAGAGAAGACCGCCTCTGTGGGCATCGGCGGTCCCCCCTTATGTTTATGGTTCTCTTCCAGGGGCGGAGCGAGAGCCTTATCTTAAGCGACGTTCCCCTTCAGGAGAACAAACCTCCCCTGCAGAGGTGTTATCTTTAGATCTTTGAACCTGCTGGTTCTCCTTGACCCTTCGGGGTCTCGTTACGATCACCCTTTGGGCTGGCATGATGGAAGGCCTTCGGGCTCTCGTCATGTTGATCCTGAGAGGTTCTCATGACAGTAGGAGTCCTTCGAGACTCCGTCGTGCTGATCCTTCGGGCTCACATGACTCGAAACCTTCGGGTTTCAGTTACGCTGAACCTTCGGGCTTTCGTAACGATGGTAACGTTGAGCTTTCAGGACCTCGTGCCATAAGTCACGCTGACCTTTCGGGGTCTCGTGACAGACGAACTTCGGTTCCTCGTTATGCTGACCCTTCGGGGTCTCGTAACTTTAGTTATGCTGAACCCTTGAGCTCCTGTAGCTTTAGTCACTCTGACACTTGGTGTTTAGTGGCAGGGAAACTTCATTTACTTGTTGCGCTGACCTTTCGGGGTCTCGGAACACAGGCTACGTTAGGCCTTTGGTCTCTCATGCCTTTAGTCACGCTGACCCTTCAGGGGCTCGTGACAGAGGAACTTTGGTTTCTCATTGCGCTGACCCTTCGGGGTCTTGCAACACAGTACACGTTGAACCTTCGGGTTCTCGTGACCCTAGTCATTATGAGTCTTACTCGTATGACAGAGGGTTTTCGGATTCTCGTTGTGTTGAGCGTTCGCGCTCACACAACTTACACTACCGTGAACCTTCGGGTGATCTTAGCAATGAGTTCTCTCCTAATCGCCAAAGTGAACAACTAGGCGCGCGCAATCAGCGCCATGTTGAAGTGCCCGAACAGCTTAGCGCCCGCTCGTAACCATCTTTTTTCGCGCGCGCGAACCGAGATGGTCACGCACGCGATGAAGTGTTCGCACAAGAGTCGTACTCCTATGACAGATAGTTTTCGAGCTCTCATCGCGCTCGCGCGTGCACTTGACCATCTAGGATTTACGCGCGCTCAAGAGTTTTACTTTTACGACAGAGTTTTCGAACTCTCGTTGCACAAAGTGTTCGCACGCGCGTAACCATCTCGGTGCGCACGCGTGACCATCTCAGTGCGTGTAACCATCTCGGTGCGCGCACGTGACCATCTCAGTGCGTGTAACCATCTTGGTGCGCGCACGTGACCATCTCAGTGCGTGTAACCATCTCGGTGCGCGCACGTGACCATCTCAGTGCGTGCAACCAAAACTATGTGCATGATAACCGTCATCAAGAGTTTTACTCCTATGACTGAGAGTTTTCGAACTCTCGTCGCGCGAAGTGTTCACGCATGCGAGCGTGACCCTCTCGGTTCACGCTCTCAAGAGTTTTACTCTTATGACAGAGTTTTCGAACTCTCATTGCGTGAAGTGTTCGAGTGCGTGTGCAGAAGTTTTACTCTCATGACAAAGAGTTTTCCAACTCTCGTCGTGCGCGTAACCATCTCAGTGCGCACGCGGGTGTGACCATCTCGGTGAGCACGGCCAACTTTACGCGCGAAACCATCGTCATCAAGAGTTTTACTCTTATGACAGAGAGTCTTCTGACTCTGGTCTCGCAAATGGATCACTCGCACGCAATTAGCGCTATGTGCATGACCATCGTCATCAAGAGTTTTAGTCATATGACAGAGAGCCTTCTGACTATCGTCGCGCAAAAACCCGGAGGGATGCTGGTTACCTAGGGTTTCCGTCTCTCTGCAGGTAACTATGACACAATTCCTTTGGGTTCTGGTCTTGTGAACCCCGGTGGGTTCACGTAACACGATTCCTGAAGATTCCATCAGGAATCAGCGACAGAGTTCCTGCAGGTTCTTGTCACAACATCCCTTAGGGTCGTGAGTAAGGAATTCACAGATAGATTTTTAACCCCTAGGTTCTCATCGCGCCAAATCTCTCGGTTCCCGTGATCCAGAGTTTTTCTGAAAACTCTATGGTTGACCTTCCCCCCACCCTATGGGATGGGTCATCCGAAAGCGTGACTTAATACGTCACTCTACACTCCCAGCTGATTTCTATGTCAGCTAGGCTGGTTTAACCAGCACCGATCCTTTTGTTTTCGAACAAACCACCGTCATCTTCCCTCCACCCTCCCACTTCGAGTGGTTGCGTTAATAGACAAAAATTAGCGGGGAATGAAAAATTATTTACATTCCAGTTCATTTCCCATGGCAGGCCTTGACCGAATTAGATGGTAGTTTTCTCACTAGCGAGAAAGCATTCGATGGCAACTCCTTCAGGTAAGCGGTCAATACAATTATGTGTGGTCTTCTTGAAGCAAACCCCCACATACGAGACTTCACCCTTTTCGGGAGACTCGTTCCTGAGAAGTTTTACAGAACTTCAACGGGTGTTGTCAAACTTCAGGAGGGCCGTAAACCTTCCCAAAGCATGCACTCTATTCAAGACAAAATTGCGAGTTTGTCATAGACTCGCCTTCTACCGTTGGATTGAGTCAGCCACTCCTGTCATTGTACCTTGGGTACAACGACTTACCGTTTTACACGATAGACTTCTGAGACTTTCTATTCTACCTTTAAAGGGTTATTATCTCAAACAATTAGTCCTGAAGGAGCAGTGTTAGCTTACATTTTAGAACGATAGCAACATCATGGGAAGTTTTTCATTACGTTTACAAACATTTCAAATGCCGCCCACGAGGAACCAGACATCCTCGTCTGTGCATGAACGCTGGCTAGCTCGTTCCATAAAGAGGAGGGGCAAACCAAAGGAGAAATGATTGCGTTTATAACTGTATATTTTATTTGAGAACATTTGCTTTCTCATTCAAAAAATTATTGCAGCTAGTCAACGATCAAAAACTCCTTGGGCAATAATGTTGCGATTCGTCGCACATACATTATTCTTGCAACCGGATTCGTTGCAAACGTTTCCTGAAGGCAGAGATTATGCATGCGCTAGCGCAGACGGGCAAGTACATATGCGTGCAAGTGATCTTTCTACCAATAAGGGCTATATACATCTTGCAATTAGAACTCTGTTCTATCAAGTTGTATAGTCATATCCCTCACTGAAACTAGGTTATTCAGTACATTACTTGGCTTCTTTTCTGTAACCAGACATACGGCATTTATGTTCTGCCTTCTTATAGGCATTTTTTCCTTTACCCCGATCAGAAGTCTTAGTCTCCTACAAAGGGTTTGACTGGAAACTTCTCATTAGCATATCTGTTCCCTAGTAGGGAACATTTAATATAAATGCTAGTTTACCGATCGGAGACAGAGAAGTACGAACGTTTTTGTCCTAAGAAGGAGAAACCTCCGTTATAACGTTTTCAACGTTCTCTAACTGAGTTCCGGACATGTTTTTAAGTTGAGCTATGCATATATGCTTGTCATGCTCACAGTTCGGTGTTACTACTCCGTAGTAGACTTATGCTTATTACCCATCCAACAATAGATTGAAGATATGTCTTAATCGCGTCTTGGGGTTGGTTGGATGCGTTCGGTAATTACCGTACAGTCTCCTGTCTGGAAAGAGATCTCTATGGAGATTCGCCCTTATAACATAAGCTGTAATGATTAACTGGTTTATCGTTTGGTATCGGTCTTATTCGGCCAACCACACTAAATTGGTGGCAGTTGGAGGGAGGACAGGCTGTTCCCCTTCATTGCAAGAATGTGCAAATAGTTACACGTCTCGACATCATCTCGAGATGTGTGTTTTTTTTTTTGTTTTTTTTGCTATGTAATGCCCACCCCTCCCCCCCTCCCACTGCTGGATGAATCGCGGATGGTGGGTGGCAAATGAGAGCTTCTGCAAAGAGGCCTATCTTCTCGTCTTCAATCTGGATCGGATGCTCTCTTTAATACGTCAAAAGAGGAGGGGGGCCATATGCCACACCATTCCATCCTCGTCCATTGGACCGATTCAGAAAGGTACCAGCATTCACCTCTCTTAGAGAACCATCTAGCAGTATGAAGCCTCAGATGGACAGAGGACAACTAGTTGCCTCCATCTGCTAGCATCATCCTGGTACAGGAATGTGCTTGCAGATAATCTGAACAGGATTACTCAGATAGTGGGCTCCTAGTGTCTTTGAATCATCTTGTATCCAAAAAAGTCTTAACTCTGTGAGGTCCCCAACTGTGGTTATGCTTGCAACGGCTCTGAACTTCAGGCTCCCGCTCGACCGTTCCCCAGACCAGGAACACCAAGCTCTCAAACAAAATATATTCCAAGATTGGTGGAGCGGCCTAGAGCTGTGCTTTTTTTCCCCCATTCGGTCTGGTGAAAAAGTCCTTAGCCAAGATCTTATTAATGACTCCAATAGCTTCGCTATGGCATCCCTCAGAATGGTTCCTGGACCTTCTGCAGCTCCCGACAGAGTTCTGAGGGATCTTCCTCCATGACACGATCTTCAAAGCAACCACATGCTAACACTTTCCTAAGCCTTATCTTTGCTTCGACTTCCCGCTTGTGATGGTATTACACCACCTCTCTCACAGAGGCCTCTTGTAACGAGTTGCAGAAAAGATGTCTAGGCACCTCAGACACCTTTCAGCGTTGATCTTCCAGGGGAAATGTTCGGTCCTTTGTGACTGATGTCTTGGATGGGGATTCTCTCCCATCGATGCCTTTACTTATACAAGTTTGAGATAACTTGTCCCCTGTCAGATCTCAACCTCCTCCTGGGAACATGGTTCGGGTCCTTCAGTCCCTAATGGCCCCTCTCTACGAACCTTTATGCCAGGCAGCAGATCGCTTCCTTACATGAAAGACGGCCCTTTCTACTCACTTGGGCTTTTACTAAGAGAGTTAGTGTGTTGTATGATCCATCTTCTGGTGTCTCCTACTCTAGGAGACGGGGAGAAGAAATCCTCAGCGGCGTCCCTGAGTTAATTGCCAAGACTCAAATGCAAGTGTGCTGTACCCTAGGTGCAGCCCATTTTGGATTAGGAGTCTTCGTTCAGTAACCGAGGACCCATCAACTGGGGTTTTTACCCGGTGAGGAGTCTGTGGTGTTACCTTAAAAGAATGACACCACTTCGTCCCCGTGTGTCGGCATGTTGACCAGCATGGGGAAGGTAAAGAGGAGGATCACAAGGATTTCCTTCTCCTCTGGGATCGGAAGGCTATTGAGGTTACTCTCAATCTAGACCCTCTTCCATTCAAAGACCCAGAGCTTGTAACGTCAGTGGCATTGCTACGTCCCTGGCGTTCAAGAAACTACTCTGTGGAACAGATATGGTTAGTGGGCATGTAGAAGCATCAATCGACCTTCATGGTCCACTACCTGCAAAGACATAACCCACAGGAACATGGAGACCTTTTCCATCGGTCCTGTGGTGGTCGCACAACAAATAGTCTAAACACCTCAGGCTCCTTGATGGACAAGTAGTAGAGGGTTGAAGGCTGAGGTTACCTGGATTAGTCTAGGGTGAATGAGTAAGAATGACTGGCTCCTTTCTTCCTTTCACCTTCACCCCTCTGGGTGCTTCGCAGACCTCAGCATAGCTAACCTCACCTCGCTGCAGGTAAGACTCATTTTCCTTGTGCCTCCTAAGTATAGAATAATACTTTGTTACGTCCACAATACCTTTTTGAGGGAGGGTACTGGGTAAGTCTTAATAACAATAGGTTTTGTACTCGAGTTCTTATGTTAAGGACAAGCCACACTGTTAGTTCCACTCACACACAAGCTTTTACAGGCTGTTATCAGTACATTACCTCATATCGGCACTTGATTTTAGCGAGGGTAGGGTCCCGTCTACTATCGATCACAGATCGAAATAGAGAGGACCCTGGGTCATGACCATGGCAAGTTGGTGAGTACTTCCTCCATCCTAGGAGTAATTCACCCATATAAATAGCGGAGGGTTTGTATTTACGCCGGAACAAATAACAAAATTGTAAGTAATTTGCATTTTTCCTAGTATACAAACCTGGAGCTATTTATACAAATTGGCCCGCCACTCTGTTCCCCGGGAAGTCCTGCCATAAAGCAAAGTGGTTACTCAGCCGAGAGGTGTGAGTGAGTGGGGTAGCCAGTCTACCCCATCCCCCACCCGCTAACTTGTGGATGGGGTAGTTATCCCTCACTAAAATTATCATGGCTCGTCTTTCAGCTTCGCCGAAAGTATACCCCTATAAATAGCTCCAGGTTTGTATACTAGGAAAAATACAAATTACTTACAATTTTTTTATTTTGGCCTTATTCCTTGGTTCATTCACTCATTCATGACACCTTTGTCTATGAAGTTATTTTGGCCTTGTTCCTTGGTCCATTCTGTCATTCATGACACCTTAGTCTATGAAGCTATTTTGGGCTTGTTCCTTGGTCCATTTTATCATTCATGACATCTTTGTCTATGAATTTATTTGGCCCTTGTTCCTTGGTCCATTCAGTCATTCATGACACCAATTTGTCTATGGAGTTATTTGGTATTTATTTCTTGTTCTATTCAGTCATTCCTGACTCCTCTTGGTCATGGAAGTTATCCTGGACACTTTTGTTTTTAGTGTTATTTAAAACACTTTCATGGGAACTCATTTGATTATGAAGTTATCTGGGACATTCTTTAGTCTTTTAAGTTATTTGGAGCCCTATATTGTCTATTTAGAGCAATCCTTATTTCATGGAGTTATCCACTACACACCTTGGTCTTAGGAGCTATTTTGTACACTTTTTGGATTGATTACTTCATATCAATTATTTTCTGTTTTGTTTCTCTTCAAGTAATTCAATCTTTCATGTTCTGAATTACTATTGTTTTCAAGAGTTATAGTTTTTTGTTAATTCAAGCTGTAGACCCTATAGTTATCTGCATCGCTCTGTGAATTAAGACCTAATTCGCAAAATCTTTCTAATTGGTTGATTCAAGATACATAGCAGTACCAGCCAAACTCGGCTGAATCCTTCGTCAGGCTGGGAGGAGCGGAGAGAGGAAAGATCCCTTTTTGTTCATTGGTTTATGTCGGCTACTCCTCCAAAAGTGGGGGAAGTGCGTTGGTATATATATATATATATATATATATAAATGTATACATATTATATATATACAGTATATATATATATATATATATATATGCATATAAGTATAGTAGATATTTGATAGTTCTACTTTTATTTTATCCGGATATTCAAAAGAGAACTTTTGTATCAATGGAATTCAAGGTATGTTGCTCACATGTAGCACCTTAAGATTTTTTTCCTCTGCTATATGCCAACGATCATAAAACTGACGATAGATTTGCTCCAATCCTCTTTGCTTCTTTAACAAGAAATTATTAAAATCATATTTTGTAATTTTTTTTTTTTTTTTGTGTTTTGCTATGGGATAACTCCATGCAGTGACTAACTTTTGCTTTTCTTTTAATATGGAATAATGTATTCCGTTTTTACAGTTGTATGTTTTCGAAGGTTGAAAAGCAACTAGAATTTTGGTTTTGTTTTATGTGTTAAATAGTAAGAATAGTATGGAATCTCATAATTATTATTCTATAAAGGGGGAATATTTCTGTAAATATTAGCCAAATTTCACCCCAATATCCATCCTCCCTCTCAATCTTTGTATTACTTTGCAACAGTTCTCTCTCTCTCTCTCTCTCTCTCTCTCTCTCTCTCTCTCTCTCTCTCTCTCTCTCTCTCTCTCTCTCTCTCTCTCTCTCTCTCTTTTACGTTCCTTTTGCTCGAAATTACGTAACTTATAGTGAGTGAGAAATAATTGTGAGACTAGTTAATGAAGCTTAAATTAATGAAAAATAGGCTATTGGACAATGAGGTTATTAAACATCGGTTGGGGAGACTAAAGATTATTGGGTTTAAGTTATTGAAATGCTAGATATGAAATCAATTACATTATCTCCTTAGGGGCCTAGTGTACCTCATGCGGTGCAATAATGGTTAATGATATTAAAGGTTTGAATGTTAGGTTAATGTTATGGATTTAACGGAAACAAGTAAAATTATTTTTACGGTCTTGATAAATAGAAGGTCTGGCAGGTATTTAAGTCAATTTACTTCCTTATTTCCTTTATTCACTAGGCTACTTTTCCTTGTTGGAGCCCTTGGGCTCAGAATATGTAAACTTAGTTATTCTAGAGTTTAGTCAATTCGAAATGATAAACAAGAACAATATTTTATCCACTCACCTAAAACTTTGATTGTTTGTTTATGAATAGTTAACTATAGACCTGTTACATGAAATAAAATAATAAAAGAATCTAAATTTTATAAGCTGGTAACTGGTATTAGTAAGGATCTTTCGTAAATTAGGAGTTTGAGAAGGCGACCTTAGTGAATTCCATAGTTAAATAAGAATGTTGATTTCTTTGGTCAATAAAACCTTAGTGTAAAGGGTTTCTGTTTAGCTACAGGGAGGGAGAATTATAGAATAATATGGTTTTGTAGATAAATGTGGATTTGTGGTTATGCATAAAATAGATTTCATGTAAACTAAATGCATTTTAATGGGACTCCAATCTAAGGAAGCTCCTTTTAATTTCCAGGTACTTTAAGTAGTCTTATGATCTCTCTCTCTCTCTCTCTCTCTCTCTCTCTCTCTCTCTCTCTCTCTCTCTCTCTCTTGGGTCTACATGAATATACCTTGAATACCTTGAAGAATAACATTCTCTCTCTTTCTCTCTCTCTCTCTCTCTCTCTCTCTCTCTCTCTCTCTCTCTCTCTCTCTCTCTGGGCTACATGAATATACCTTAAATACCTTGAAGAATAACATGCTAATTGGTCAAAGTAATTTTGTACACATTTTCCAATAAGGTTGATTTCTGAATTTCTCTTTTACCTTTAATTGATACTCACCGCCAATTTCAGAGCTCCCACTCCCCATCCCTGATCCTTCCTTATCCCAAAATTAGAAATGTTATAAAAAAACAAAGATTCTCGCCTCATATTGAGTCTTCCACTGGCCCCCTCCTCTTTTAGTATCAGCATTTGCCCGATTATTCCTCACCATAAAAAGGGCTAAAGGGTTCATGAGGTAGATCCTGATCTTAACTAGAGTTACCACTTGTTCTTTAAGACTATCATTTCATTCCCAGTGTACAGAATTTTTTCATTCGCTTACTGGTGTCTTGAGAGCTGTGGCTCAATGTGTTTGCTTGAATATATTGCACTTGTCAAAGGCTGATAGCCTGTTTTGGTAAATATTCTGGATTTTAGTCTGCTTATTGATCCAGCTGTCTTGTCAGTGAAGGTTTTATCCTGACGGCTAAAGTCATGAAAAATTATGGCTGTGTTTTACCATTATTAATATGCTCAAAAGCCTCAAATTCTTTAAGTTGTAATGGTTTATCAGATTTTAGAAAATGCTATAAATTATTCTATTCAAATCAAATATTTGAAATTTTTAAGAAGCTTGTATTGTAGGAAGTTATAATATCAAATGTACATGTTTTGGTAATATTTTGATTTTTAGCAAAGTTATTTGCACTTGTGTCAATGACAAAAACATCAATTTTGTTATGAACTGTGTAATGTACGTAGTGTAATGTCTATGTAATGCAAAAGGATTGGGATTCATTGTGCTCCAGACATGTTTATGCTCTTTTTTTAAGTTAATGTGCAATCATTGGTAACTTTCATTTCCACGAGGAAAATTTAGGACATTGTGAGAGACGTATAATAGGTATTTTACACATGCAAAGTTCACAAAAATTGGAATATTGTATTCAAAAGTTAGTTCATATCCTAAATATAGATCATTCCTAATCCGCTTTACTCTTTTTTTTTATTTATTTATTTTTTTAAAACTTTTTTGACACTTGAAAGAGTGAAAACTTACTTTTTTACTAACTTTACTTTTCCAATTTTTACTGCTTATACTTGTTTTCTCTTTACTTTTTTTATACTTTTTACTTTTACTTTTTCCTTTTTTCACTTTTACTTTTTCCTTTTTTCACTTTTACTTTTTCCTTTTTTTACTTTTACTTTTTGTTTATTTTACTTTTTAGTTATTTTCCTTTTTTACTTTTTTACTGTTTTTATAGCTTTTACTTTTTCCACTTGTTTTATTTTATTTTGCTTATCTTAACAATGTATAGAAGATGTAAGATTATTAGATTATAAAATGGATCATGTGCATATTCATACCCGAAATATTTATGTGGCCCTTTTAACTCTTGTTTTTTTTTTATGTAACTCATCAGATAACGAGCATTAATTTACCCGATTTGAAACTATCTTGACCTTTGACAAGAATTGTAATGATTAAAATACCTTGCACTCAGAACATGGCTAGTTTATATGTAAAACTTGGATAGTTTCAAAGTAATATTTAACCTTTCTCCTTATTTGTTACGAATATCTTAACGAAACACGAAAGAAAGAACGCATTGATGTCTAACGAAAGTAATAAAATGAGAAATATAAAGATTGTCATATTGAAAGCTTATGTCTTTCGATGTCAAAAAGCAAAGTACCTACTAGAGTTCTCTTGTTTAAAGGGTAAACTCGGGCACACTATTCTATCTTATTACTCTTCCTCTTGGTTTGTTAAATTTTTATAGTTCATATAAGGAATATTTATTTTAATGTTGTTACTGTTCTTAAAATATTTCATTTTTTCCTGTTTTCTTTCCTCACTGGGCTACTTTCCCTGTTGGAGCCCCAGGGCTTATATCATTCTGCTTTTCCAACTAGGGTTGTAGCTTAGCAAGTAATAATAATAATAATAATAATAATAATAATAATAATAATAATAATAATAATAATAATAATAATAATAATATTGACCTTGTAAGTAATTATTTCTGTGCTCACTCAGGCTAGAGTAATTTGAGTATTAAATGAAGGTTATTATAAGAATAAATTGAAAATGATTGATGGAGCTGCAAAAGTAATGAAATACGGGCCACAGGATATTGCATAACCAAGCTACCTTAGTGTTATTGTTTTGTTCCATGTCCCAGTGAAATAAGGTATCTCTCTCTCTCTCTCTCTCTCTCTCTCTCTCTCTCTCTCTCTCTCTCTCTCTCTCTCTCTCTCTCTCAAAAACCAGAAGGGCTAGTTTCTCTCTCTCTCTCTCTCTCTCTCTCTCTCTCTCTCTCTCCTCTCTCTCTCTCTCTCTCTCTCTCTCTCTCTCTCTCTCTCAAAAACCAGAAGGGCTAGTCTCTCTCTCTCTCTCTCTCTCTCTCTCTCTCTCTCTCTCTCTCTCTCTCTCTCAGAAAAAAAAGAAAAAAAAAACAACAACAGAAGGGGTATAAATTCCACTGCAAGGAATGAGGGATTGTTGTGCTAGAGTTGAGTGATTGGTGTGAGATTCTTATGAAAATGTTAGGTTGTTATTTTGCTATTTTCCTTCAATATATCTTATCCCAATGTGGACTAGGTAAGAGATTTTTTGGTCACTGTTTTCTTAAAGAAGTCAGCCAGTAGGGATTTTGGTTTTCAGCTTTTTTATGTAGACAGGTACAAATTAGGACTGCAGTCTTTTCATGTAGAATTATGGTAGGTTTTGCTTTGTAATTTACGTAGGTTTTGCTCTATAATCTACTTAGCGTAGTTTATAAAGAAATTTCATTTAACTATGTGAAAAAAGTGAAAAAATAAAATCCTCTATCACTTCAGCCAATTGGCAAGCTTCAAACTTGAATTTCTTCCAAACAGTATATTTTTTCAAAGATTGTGGGATCCTCAATTTCAGTAAACAGCGATTAAAAAAAAAAAATTTATTCTGAGATTTTGGAATAGCTAATGCTATAGATTAAAAAATGTATTAGAATAAAAAAAATCACTTTAAATTTTAGTTTGAGATAAGCATATTTTCAACTTAAAAGTTTATTTTTCAAATGAATTGAAATAAGATAAATTTTTTAAGGAACAAATTAATTCTAGAGTTTTGAGGTAAAAAATTTGTGATTGTGCTGAGCTATCTAAGAAGAAGATTATGATTAATCTTATTGTTCACAGATATTTGAGTTTGATGGTTTCTTTATTAGCATATAATGTCCTAACAATAATTAACTTGAATAGAAAACTTTAATCGTATTTCTTTATATTCTGCATTAACTCGCTTACTGAATTCGTAAATATTAAATATCATTATCTTAATGAACTGCTGGGTATTATGAATAATTTATTGTTTAGTAATTTAAAGATATATTTCCCTTCGTTGGTAATATTTTAATTTACATTGAATTAAAAGGTATTTAGTACCTCGGAGACGTTCGTGTTTCGAACGATGCTAGAATTATATCTGTTAATTAATATCTATTCACCTTGTGTCAGATTTCAGTAGAGAATTTTGTACTGCTTAACGTTATCTCCATCTGTGTGTCTGTCTCTTTTGCCTAAGCGCATTCTGGCAACTTTAAAAAGGTATTTTGAACTTAATATCAGACGAGGTTACTCTAAAATCTGTTAAGTACTGTCTCTTTTGTCTGAGCATATTCTGGCAACTTTAAAAAGGTATTTTGAACTTCGTTTCAGACACGGTTACTCTAAAGTCTGTTAAGTACTGTCTCTTTTGTCTGAGCATATTCTGGCATCTTTAAAAAGGTATTTTGGACTTCATTTCAGACGAAGTTACTCTAAAGTCTGTTAAGTACTGTTTCTTTTGTCTTAGCTTATCCTGACAATTTTAGAAATGCCTTTTGAACTTCATTTCAGGCTAGATTAATTTAAAATCTGTACTGAACTAAAATTCAGAAAGTATGAAATTCTAATTACTAAAATATGTTTGATCATAACTATTTCGACTTTAACTCATAGTACATATAATAAGTTTCACAGGACCAACATACAATACATAATAAAGAATAATCTTTGATTATTGGATAAGGAAACCTTAGTAAAGGAGTATATGCTTTTGGTGGTATAACAAACGATTATTAGCAGAAGATAGTATAGGAAATATATTTATTTATAAGATGAGGTTAGTATTATGAACAGTTATAAGATGATGGTGATATATTAAGGGTTTATATGCTGAGGATAGTATACTGTAGTAAGGGATGGTCAGCTGAAGATAATATATTGAATCATAGCATATAGAGGGGTTGACTTAATTCAATTCTCTGGGTGTATAAAACAATTAAACATGTTCTCAGTGTATTGTAAATTTGTTGGGTATTGGTTATAGGCCTATGTTTATCATTATCATTATCGATTAAAATTTAATCTACCTCAAACTGTAGATAAATATTCAATTAGAATCATATCTTTTATTGAACTCTTTTATCTTCATGTAACAGGAAGCCATTTTCATAAGGTTACTTTTATTTATGGTTATATAAAATCTTTGTTGTTTAACATAGCATCATTAGCTCTGTAAAGTCTTTCAGGTAAATTAGCTTTAACTTTTTTTTCTTTAGGTTTGTATTCGAAAACTTTATTACACAGCTAAAGTGATTCAGGTGTCCATGTGTAAGATGAATGTGTACTTCGGTCCGATCTGACTGTCTGCTGAGAGGAGCAGCAAGGATGGTCAGGGAAGTAGTCTTGCTCGTGTCTTCTCATTTACCTGACTCAATCATGAGTATGAAATGGGACGAGACAGGGAGGCATCTTGGCATTTGTGACTCTTGTCTGCTTTTGAGTGAGCTTCCGGTGTCTGTAGTAATGGATCGTTTTGAGATGGAACAAAGGCTTGAAAATGACTCTCTTACTTATTTTAGAGTTAAAATTTGTTTTCCATTCTAGAAATATTAATGATTACCACTTGTGTAAGAGTATAATTTCACATTTCGTCAAAGAATTAACGTAACTATAATAGCTGGAATCTGACTTATGGTAACCTTATAGTAATGTAAATAATGATGTAAATGTTTTACCATTTAACTTCAGGAGAGCTCCAAACTATCCCTGAAATCTTTAAATCACAATTCTGATATCATTGTTTGTAAAATTATCAATAAAAATACAAAAAGAAGGAAAAGGAAGGCATTCAAGGGCCTAGTAACATTGCTTCATCAGAAGAAAACTGCTTTAAGTTTCTAGTTACTATGTGGGATAGAGGATGGCCTTGGTGGGCTTTCCTTTTCCTTCTTTATTTATTATTGGTTTTATAGCTCTTTTAGATAAAGCACTACTTCATTACACAGTCATAAAATATGTAACCTCAAATACTGAGCTTCAAACGTATCTACGTTTTCAAAGAAAGAAAACGGAATCTTGTCATTCGGTGCCTCATATTGGATGATGGGTGACTTAACTAAAAGCCATTCATTGTCGATTGTGAACCTGATAACAAACATTAAGTTTTCTTTGAATCTAGGGCGTTTCAAGCTTCAGAAAATGGGGTCTCATGAGTTTGATATATATCATTGACCTCAATGTGTTCGTATTCAATTATATAACTAGATTGGTTACGTTGCAACCTGTCTCTTGTTTGGCATTCAATCTCCTACAATAAAAGTCTTTTACCGAATTTCTAAGTTTTTCTTCTACCATATGGTGTTAGTCGGAAAATTTAAGTATATACTTAGGTGTACTAAATTCATTAAGTATAAGGGGCTTTTGGGGAATATTAACTAACAGAAATAACTTTAATCAGGAAAAAAAAATCTATCAGACAACTGGATTAGGAAGTGGAATTTGATCCAAAATGAAATACCGAGATACAGTTCGGCCATCTTGATTGGTACTTTATATTTACAAAACATGGGTACTGCTGCTCTCATACCCCAGTAGGGGGGTGAACGAACTCTTGGTTTATAACTGACGAGGAACAAGCTGGGGCCAAGAAGGGGAGAGGCTGTGAAGAGCAAATTCTTACTTTGCGCCTCTTAATAGACATTGCTAGAAAGACAAAAGCTCCATTATATATAATTTTTGTAGATTTTGCAAAGGCTTACGACAAAATAAACAGGAAAACACTTATAGGACTACTAAAACGAATGGGATGTGGGTCAAACATGGTAAGAGCCATTCGAAATTCCTTGGAGACAACATCAAGTATTATTGGCAATAGTACAATAGAGGCAGAGGCAGGAGTCAGACAAGGTAGTTCCAGGTTGTGCTTCCTTTTCACCGCTTACGCCAACCCGATGATTCGTATGGTCAAGGTGTATGGTCAGGATGGTTGGCTTGGGTTTTTACACTTGTTATTGCTCATGGATGATACTGTATTAGTCAGCACCACAGAATTAGGTATAAGGTGGAAATTTCAAAATGTGTTGGAGTATTGTAAGGAATATGATATGAAGGTTAACAGCAAAAAGACCAAACTAATGTGCATTAACGTCAAGGACCCCAACCCTCTCGTTTTCAATGAAATAACGGTAGAAGTTTGTGACAAATATACTTATTTGGGCAATCAGATCATGAATGCTCCAATGTACAAACAGGTTGAAGAGCATATTAAGACGCATTCAAAGAGCTTGCGGAAGTTCCTGTCCTTTTTATCTAAAAAATAATTATGCTCCTTTTAGTGTAAAAAGAAAGGTCAGGTCTGCAGGATTAAATAATTCAATCTTTTATGGGTCTGAGACTTAGATGTCATATAACTTGAAAGCTGCTAGTAATGCTTACCTGTGCAGTTTGCGTGACCTCCAAAGTGTCAGAAAAACAGTCTGCTCTGACTTAGTGTTTTTAGAATCCGGAGAATCAAGTGCAGCAGCATTTATCAAGAAAAAACAGTTTAACTTTTTAGGAAAACTTCTTTCTTCACCAGACTATGACAGGAGTTACTTTGCTACCGTCATAAATAAGGCCATAGAAGTACAATCTCCGATGGGCATCTAGACGAAAAACAAACACTAAAACCAACGTGAACAACAACTTCGAGTCAAGACTTACAAACAGCTCAATCCACATCTAGAGTCTCCAGCATTTTACAAGAAGACACCTTTTATTCCAGAGCACCATCGAATTGCTTGTACGCGGTTACAGCTGAGATCTCACCACCTTAAAGTTGAGATTGGACGATGGTCAAGAATTCCCAGAGAGGTACGCTTTTGCCCCTGTGGATCTGTGCAGGATGAGATCCATGTCATCTTTAATTGCCCTTTGCTCTCGCAGGTTAGAGAAAATTTTGCAGGTATTAACTTTAATTCCTTTGAGGATTGCATGAACTATAATGACGAACGGGAGCTATGTAAATATATATTCAGAGTAACCCAACTTATTACTCAGTATAACTCTGAGTAAGTGTAAACACTGTAAATATTTTTTTTTTCATATGTTACAAAGTAATTTTTGTTTGATCTTAGGTTAGGTCTACATTTAGAGTTCATTAGAGCCGATGAAAAGTTAAAAGATTATAATGGACAATCATTAATTGATTTAGGATCTTTACCCCTTATTTGATTTAAGGAATAGAAAATTGAAATGTATATTTGCATCTGTATAAAAATGTAATAATTACTGTCAATAAATAATTAACTAACTAACTGGGGGTTCAATAACAGCCCTAATGAACAATGTCTAGTAGGTAGTAGGTTGGCCAGGGCACCAGCCGCCCGTTGAAATACTACCGCCAGAGATTTATGGGGTCCTTTGACTGGCCAGACAGTACTGCATTGGATCCTTCTCTCTGGTTACAGTTCTTTCTCTTTGCCTACACATACGTCGAATAGTCTGGCCTATTCTTTACAGATTTTCCTCTGTCCTCATACACCTGACAACACTGAAATTACTAAACAGTTCTTCGCTCAAGGGGTTAACTACTACACTTAGGTATTTATTTGTTCAGTGGCTACTTTCCTCTTGGTAAGGGTAGAAGAGACTCTTTAGCTATGGTAAGCAGCTCTTCTAGGAGAAGGACACTCCAAAATCAAACCATTGTTCTCTAGTCTTGGGTAGTGCCATAGCCTCTGTACCATGGTCTTCCACTGTCTTGAGTTAGAGTTCTCTTGCTTGAGGGTACACTCGGGCACTCTATTCTATCTGATTTCTCTTCCTCTTGTTTTGTTAAAGTTTTTATAGTTTATATAGTAAATATTTATTCTAATGTTGTTACACTTCTTAAAATAGTTTATTTTCCATTGTATCCTTTCCTCACTGGGCTATTTCCCTGCTGGGGCCCCTGGGCTTATAGCATTCTGCTTTTCCAACTAGGGTTGTAGCCTAGTAAGTAATGATAATAATAATAATAATAATAGGAGAAAGGACTATTTCATGAGCCTTTTGGCCAATTTTTCGTGGGGAATAGGGCATTTTCTACTGCTAGAAGGGGTTGGGGTCCGTATAGGGAGAACACTCAGTTATATGAGGTTTCACTCTGGGAGAATACTCCATCTCATTCCATTTTCTTTTTATTTATTAAATTTTTTTCCGATTGTCAGTTTTCGTTGTTAGTTGCATATGTTCTTTTATTGTATACCAGGGTAACTTTAATAAAAATTGTAATATACTTTTCACATGTATTTTATTTAGGTATTCTTAAGATGTTACAATTAACGTTTAGATATGGTAAAAATATTTTAAGTAAAATATTGTTGATATAACAAAAATATAAATAAGCATTTAAATTGGTATATTATTACAGCCTAAATGCTAACAAACCAATATTACATTATTACAAAAAATCCCAACCGATATTTTAAAATCATTATTTCAAAATTATAATTTCAAATATTTCTTTGAAATTAATACTCTACTTGATAAGCTCTATTGCATAAGAAAAATTAGTATAGACTAAAATACTCGAAGATATAAGAGCACAGGTCCTGAATGAAAATTCATAGCAGAGTGTGGCATAATACTGCTAAGGGTATAATTACATATATTAAGATATGTAAGGTAGATGGCCCTGCATTTTTTAACGTCGGTGGTTAATAATATGTGAATTAAGGACTACTGTTGTCGTATCCTAAGCTTCTTATAATCAAAGCTGGAAAGGATTTATTCCCGATATGGGAGTGCAACTTTTCTGATTATCTAATTAGAATAAATTTTTTCCTCCATAAGGGAAATTAAACGTCTTAAGTGGAGCTATCCTAGGTTTTAGCAAAGGGAGATGGTAGGTATTTTTTAATATTGCCCACTATGAAAATAATTAACCATATGATTTTATTTATTTTGAAATTGAAATAGATAGGCAAGACCAATCGTAGATGATAAGAGCTTGACTGAAAGAACTTCCACTCAGTAAATTAGATAAGCCTCGTTTGATCTATATATTATTATTATTATTATCAGTAGTAGTAGTAGTAGTAGTAGTAGTAGTAGTAGTAGTAGTAGTAATAGTAGTAGTAGTTGCTAAGCACATTACTATCGTTTCCAGAGGCCGTGTAATAGTGTTTTTTTTAAATAATTCCTAAAATAACTGATGGATTTCCATGATATCAAAGCAGGGAGCGCTTCATACAATGGCCTAATTTTGGGAAATACTGTGCATTGCCAATTACGTTTCATTAACTTTTTTACTTAAGAAAATTAAGCTAAAGCCAGTCTTAGCCACCCACACATTCGCAAAAGTGATGACGTCCCTCAGTGACGTTGTTATAACGTTTCTTCC
This sequence comes from Palaemon carinicauda, assembly GCF_036898095.1. Classification (NCBI taxonomy): domain Eukaryota; kingdom Metazoa; phylum Arthropoda; class Malacostraca; order Decapoda; family Palaemonidae; genus Palaemon; species Palaemon carinicauda. The sequence continues at coordinate 34,433,873 of NC_090744.1, forward strand.
CCTGTACCTCCCATCCCCCGAATTGTTAAACGCCTGTTTAACTCCATAGATAATTGTCATATGACCTACCCCAAGCAATACGAAATTCTTTGTCAGTAAAAGTTCAGCATACCTGGTAATGTGATTCGTGACTTTAGACTTTACCTAAACACAAGACCAACGTTTTATATCTTACCCACTCACTTACATTGAAGATCAAGAATGAGACTTATGACAGGAGACGAAAGAAGCCATGCTAACCCTACACTTCGCACTTCAAGCGAGTGTTGGTAAAGCAATAGAAATATGGTTTTCTTTAGGTTAAGCCGTAGGACTCATTCTTCCATACAACACAGGTTACTCGATACATCAATTGCCAGGAAGAAAATGACAGATAGCATTGTTTGATATAATTTATCATATCAATTTCACCAGAGAGAGTAGCTTGAATTCCTTAGAAGGTAGGTAGACTTCTAAAAGATGTTTTATATAAGGGTATTGACATCGGCCATTTGATAAATTTTGAAATCATATATATATATATATATATATATATATATATATATATATATATATATATATGTGTGTGTGTGTGTGTGTGTGTGTGTGTTCATACATACATAAGATTTATTATATTTCAACCTATAGTTTTATATATTTATTTACGTTATAAGTACCAGTACCTATTTTTGTTACTTAAAAGGTATGAGACAAATATCATTGCGACTTTGTCACTGGAATTATACCAGATTCAATATAATGAACCAATCAACCTTACTTTGAGAAATCCATTGACATTGTCTACATGCCAAGCTGATATACTCGTATCAAAGTATTCATTAGCTTTGCTTTTCCAAAATAATGTTATCACCAATTGCTGGAAAGCATAGATTTATGAGGGATGAAAAAAAAAGACAAGAAATGGACACTTATACATTTTACTCATCACTCTCAAGGAAAAAAATTGTTTTCCATTTCTACTAATGTTTATATTTTATTTTTTTTTATTTTTTAGTCGCAAATCTAAAATTTGTAGGAGTCCGAGTAGAATATCTCTCAGTGCAATTCCACACCCCTGTTTTGAACCTCTTCTATTATGTTTGATAATTTGTGTTAACCACCTAATCATTATCTACCACCATAAAACATTTTATTGCTCTTCCGGCTCATTTTATATGTGCAGTACACAGTCTTCCCTAACAGGGATTTACTCGGTAGCCTAATAATAATGGGAATGAAGGACAGAAGGCAAGAAGGAAGGGGGGGGAGTACTAGGATAGCCATAGGTGTAAACACCGAAGGAGGGTTGGGGGAACCCCTGCGTCACAGTTACGTGATTAAGTAACACTTCTTCGAAACGCTCTGAAGGAAGGGAAGAAGTTCCTCTTTTTTCTAAAAGTAAACGGGTTAATTATCCACATCTGACAATTCACTGTACCACCAAAAATTAGGGCAATGTTTGAAACATTCATTGCTGTAGTTTCATGGAAATTCATAACCCGGTTTGTTAGATATTTGGGAAAAACACTATTACACGGCCTCTGGAAACGATAGTAAGTCTGTATCGTTGTTGTTATCATCAATATTGCTAACAATGTGATTCTGTGTAAATTTAGCGAGTATTTTTATTAAATAGTTTACTGAATAAAGGCTGTTTACAGTCGAACTCATATAAAACTCGTCTTACCTGTCTATGTCTATCTCCCGTTTGAGGAATTAACAGAATCTTAGGATTTAACATTTTTAATGAGTGATATTGAGAAATAACTGCACCTTGCTAAATCCCAGGATTGTTCAACTTAAGACGTGTAATTTCCTCTATGAATGAAGAAATTAATACTAATCAGCTATTCACATGCCCTGTATCTGTGCTTGATATCATGAATAAACCCTTTCCAGCGCTGACAATAATGAGCCTAATTATATGAAAAAAGAGTAGTACGCCATGTCCATCTTACTAAACACTGACATTGAAAAATGCTATGCCATTTACCTTTGATTATACAATATCTGCCTTTATACCATTAACACTGGTATATCACCTTTATGCCATAAATTATCATTCAGGGTCCTTGCTCTTGTATCTTCAAGTATTTTCGCCCATACCATTTTTTTATGCAATTAACATTATAGAGTAACACATTATTCACAACAAAATATTTGAAATAATTCTAACCAATGTACAATTATGAGTTGAACAAGCATCTCACGTATCAATTAAGTTATGATGATTAACATTTCTGTAATAAAATCGAAAGCGATTAAACAGAATTATTATTGTATATATAAGACTACTTGTTTTAAGCACTTGATATTTGCTTTTCTACCTAAATGTGAAAAATCCATAATAACCATTTTGAATTTACATTCTATTTATTGGATTTTCAAAGCAACTTCAACTATAAAACAACTTCTGACAAGTATAAAAGAGACAACCTACATTTCTATTACATTGGAAAACTTCGACCATAACTTTACTATCAAATCTCTGTAAATATTATTTAAAAAGTAATAAACTTTAAAATACTCCTTCAAAATGCTACATTCATCTTTCTCACACACTAAATATTTATAAGAACCCCATAGTTTTTTCTTTGAGCCTCCCTATAGGAAATTATTTCGGTTATTGTTCTAAATAATTGATTACTACCCGATTATTTTATCTCCTAGAAAGCAGTGCTTTAACTGAAATTCCTCCCTTATTATGTCACTTTTCGAAGTAGTGCCATAGATGCAATTCCTCTCTTATGTCCCTTTTTGAAGCAGTGCCTTAGGTGCAATTCCTCCCTTATCATGAACCTCTTCGAAGCATTGCTTTAGGTGTAATTCCTCCCTTACTATGTCCCTTTTCGAAGCAGTGCCATAGTTGCAATTCCTCCCTTGCTATGTCCCTTTTCGAAGCAGTGCCATAGTTGCAATTCCTTCCTTCCCACAACCCGTTAATTTTAGCCTACGTATCAAGAATAAGGTGTTTCTGGGGCAATCTCTTAACCTTTTCATTTAGTATTGTTACTCTTTTAAACCTTTCAAGAATAATTTTGAAATTTTACATTAAAACCAAGACTTGAACTAATACGTTAAACACAGTCTTTGACATTTAGTTTTACATTAAAACCGCTAAGAATTGAAATGATACGTTTAACCCACCCTTTGACATGAAATCTTACATTAAAACCACTCTAAGACTTGAAATAATACGTTAAACCCAATCTCTGACATGAAGTTTTACATTAGAGCCACTCTACGACTTTAAATAATACGTTAAACCGACTCTTTGACATAAAATCTTAAATTAAAACCACTTAGACTTGAAAAAATACATTGAACCCACTCTTTGACACGAAAGCTTACATTAAAACCACTCTAAGACTTGGTATAATACATTAAACACACCCATTAGCAAAGTTTTACATTAAAACCATTCTAGGACTTGAAATTACGTTAAACCCACTCTGACATAAAGATTTACATTAAAACTACTTTTCGAGACATCAAATAATACGTTAAGCCCACTTTTTGACAAAGTTTTACTTTAAAATCACCCAGTCTTTGAATAATACGCCAAACCAACTCTGTGGCAAGAAGTTTGACATTAAAACCACCCTTAGAACATCTGCTTTAAGGAATATTCTCTAACTGTTGACTTAAAACTACTTCACTAATGGGTTCCTTCTCTTTAGAACCTAAAAAAGTAATTCTTCCCCGCACTCATATTAAATTACTGTTCCTTACATGGAATCTCTTAACATCAATTCAATTAGTAACATTACCCAAACTACAACTGTTGTTAACTATATAGACTATATTCTAGACTTGAGTAGCCAACTAGGCACCTATTTCAATCTTTTGTATAAGAAAATATGCAACGTTAGAAACCAGTAGACAAAAGATTTTATCCTTTTGATAATAAGTTTGTCATTGTAATGTTTTAAAACAAATATGCCCATTCACTGGATGTAAAAAAAAATATATGAGATTTACTACGGCATACAAGTATTCAGAATGTTGCACGTGACCAGAATAATTAAAATATTGATGTTTTGGGAAAATTATTAATTTAACAAAAAACACTAACAATTACTTAATATGAATATTTGAGATTAAACTTAAACATATTGGAAAAAAAGGTTTCCAAACATATTTTGAAACAGGTATATTTGTTTTACTGTGGATATAACCTTTATTCACAGAGAGAGAGAGAGAGAGAGAGAGAGAGAGAGAGAGAGAGAGAGAGAGAGAGAGAGAGAGAGAATTATATTAGCTTTCTAATACTTAGTAATACTATTTAAGACCTTAAAATGATTCCCTTAAAAAAATGGAATTTTCATTATAAAATTAAATTTTGTTGCATACTTACCGAACAATTATACAGCTGTAGGTTCCCTACGAGGGGCAGACTATAGATTCAAAACTTCCATGGTGGCGCCGCCATCGGTGATGTAGGTGGCGTCATCTCCCTCCACTCGAGGGAGCTATAGGTACAACTGTCCAGGTAACATCAATTCGTTCTGCCCAGCCATCCACCAGTGGGGGTGGGGGGAAGGAGGGCTTTGATTAATAATTGTTAGGTAAGTATGGAATAAAATTTCATTTTATAATGAAAATTCCATTTTTATTGCAGTGTCTTACCAACAATTATACAGCTGATTACCCATTGCAAGGATGGGGGGCTGTGGATGTAAGTTTTACTTCAACAATCATATATGATTCTTGAAAATAAAGTATACCCAAAAGCACTGTTAGTGACTGTTGTACCTTACCTTGTAAGAGAGCTACTGAAGGAGAATACTGCCTCTGGTCGGTGCTCATCTTACATAGTAGAAGGCTTGGAGTATGACCAATGGGTGCCTCTATATGGAGTGGAAGATCCTCGTAGTCATGATGTTCACTGCTGACTGAACGAAGATATAAGAAAATATCGCCCTTGCCCTAGGCTAAGACCAGAAATAACCAACATGAAAAAACTGTCACCTACACCGAAATAAAAACCTTTACCCACCAAAACTAACACTAAAATGATTGGTGAGTACTCTAGGTACATTGTACCCCCAGACTTCCCTTAAACTCGCCAACCTTTTTACAATGCGAAACATAGGTTAAACACTTGTTCGGGCTTGTATCCACCTTCAGTGATAATGTTCTTAAATGTCTCATTCACGTAAGTTTCAGCAGCGGTAGTGTCAGCGGAAGCAGCCTCGCCATGCAGGGAAACGCTTTTCGGGCCGAAGCGTTTCTGAAACTTCGCGAACCATCCTTTGGTGGCGGAAAAACGTTGTTTCTGAGGCTGGGAATCAGTGGATGTCCCTGCTTGAGGTTCATCTAGTACATCATCGTCGTCTTCTTCAGCATGGTCGCCATCGTCGTCTTGAGGTTCCTTTGCCGCAAAATTCTCACACAAACCCAAAGCCTTGGTTCGGATGGTGTTCGTATCCAAGGCTATGTTCTTCTTCCGGCAGTCGGCAATCTAGACTGCTAAAGCACCTTCCATATGGACAATCGGTTTATTACGAGCGGTAACAACTCGCTTCGCTGACCTGCTAAAGGTGATGGCAGCCGTCTTTCTAATGTTCGCCTCGTCCTTCTTAATGTAGCGAACGGTGGATTCGTTCACTCGAAAATGGCGGACTACGGCCGAGTAACTTTTGCCTTCTTTCAACATTTTGAGAAGTGTCACCTTCTCAGCAATCGTCATCATTTTTCGGTGGCGTTTAGGCTCACTACCAGCCTTAGTAGAAGCAGAACGCTTGGGAGCCATTGAACGCTTGGGAGCTATTGTAGGGGTTAAACAGAAAGTTCAACAAAAAGTTCAACTTCAAACGGTCACGCACAGCACAGATTAAAGTTACACAGTAACGTAGCAGCATCTACCCGGCGAGAGAGCAGCAAACAAAGTGGCCGCGAGAAGATGCTGCCGATCGGAGAAACGGTCAAAACACCAATCACAGGCTAGATTACAAAACTTGGGAGCTGATTCGTCATCTATCAGCACTGGAACCAATCACAGTCCGTCTTATATGCTACGTAGTAGTTACAAATTCAAATACAAGGTACTATATACAGTATGCTTTACGTACGCTATTTTACGCTTGTTTTGTTGTAGGATATGTATGCTTATTCGAGATGTGATTTTTGCAACAAAGAATATTATTGGATTCATGGAAAAGATGCACATCCATTACATTTGTAGTAGTAGCCATCAGCAGCCTTACACCATTCAAATATGACAAAGTCAGACTGCATCTGATTTGCGTTTCACGTTCGTTTTAATTTAACTACGTATACTGAATTATCGTATGATCACATTCTCTTTTCGTGTTTTATTTCTTTCTGTACTGAATTATATGTCATATGTAATGCAATGAACCATCAGTAAGAGCAGATATTACTAATTATTGATGGAATCAACAAAATATTTGCGGTCTTCATATATCGGGGCTGTTTTTGAAATTTCCGGAAAATCCGCAATATATGTATATACATGCGTTACGAAAAAAATTCACGAAGTCGTGAATCCGTGATAGTCGAACCGCGAAGTAGCGAGGGCTCACTGTAATAACTACTGTATACAGTATAGACTGATAGCCCCTAATTCACTTGGAAAAGTTACAATGAAATCTGAACATTTGATTTAGTTAACCCTTCCCTATACAGACTGTGTCGTGAAATGGACAAATTAAAAAAATTTCATCAATCTTTAAAAATTCTCCCACGGATGATAATTTTACGTTATTGGAATCATAACATTCGAGAATTGGATGACAATTTCATGACGCTGGAATTAAATGGTTATCAGTGAAAAAGTAATTACAGCATAGCAAGATATCAAACAATTGTTTGGTACTTTGCATTTAGTTTAGAATAAACTTTGTAATGAACTTTTACATATACTATACAGTAGTGTTTATAAGATTGGAAATATAATACCCAGTTCATTTTCAAAGAAAGCAAATTATACATCTACTGGTATGCTTAGTAAAAAACATTAAAAAGCAACGGATGCAATAATGTTATGCAAAATGGAAGATAAAAAGACATAAAACAAGTAGTTCTTCAGTTTTCCTTGCACGATGCTTTAGAATGAATTCAAAACGTTGTTGATCTGAATAAAGCACAGTCATCAATAATCCTGTTAATAAATCTTATTTTCTAGATTTGTTGTTTTAATCTATGATTGAAATATTTGTTGACCTTAAAACAAGAATTACAACATCTACGCAATTTGAACCGATAACTAAAACTGCTTAATTCTTAAACTGTATAGAGTTTTGCTTACAAGACTAAAAAGCTTAAGAAAGAGAGTTTTCTTATAACGTGTACCTCAAAAGCAAATTCTGACAATGATTACATAGTACCATCAATCTGAACCTACGTCTAGGTTGTTGTCAGCAGACGGAAATGAGGGGATAGTCTGGTACTGTCTGTATTTCATTAAGAAGATACAAACTCCATATGCCCCTAGTAAATAATCTTTATAAATCAAATTATCTGCAGGCTACTAGATAATGTTCTTATAGTGTATCACAAGGAGCATATAGTGGGTATAAGTTTACACAACAAAAAGCAGGATCATCCAGAACTCTCACATATAGAGAAGTACACCGACAGGAATATATAATAGGGAATTTAATCTGGACTAATTTCAATGTCCGACAATCTCTTTCTATAAAAGAAAAAGATGTATTCCTTAACAGAGGAAGCAACCCCCTATGTCGTTCCTCCCAACACTATGCCAGCTACCGAAAGTGGACCGAGAAACTTACAATCTTCAAACCCTGTTTCGATTTCTTTCAAATAATGCGTAGCAAACACATATTTAGACCTCCCAAGACCTCGTAGAAAAGTTGCGCGAATAATGTATGTGTGACAAATCGCAACATTACTTACTTTTACTTTTAGGGGTTTATTTCTCGTCCTCCATCAGACACTAAGAGTCTGTTCAGGCGGGCCTTGATTTGTGAAAATAATTTCCTTCCAGTTTATATTTTGCTCTGCATCTTTTCAGTTATTCGCTAGCATTTGTATTCAGGCTTAATAGTTTTCTGATCACTATTATAACACTTTCCAAAGAGATAAGTCTTCAGGTTTTTCTTGAAAGCTGCCACATTATTGCCGAAAGAATTTTGATCGTTGACTAACTGTAATATTTTCTTGAATGAGAGCGAACATGTTCTCAAACAAAATATACAGTTATAGAGGTGATCATTTCACCTTTAGTTTACCCCTCCTCTTTATGTGAGGAGCTACCCAGTGTTCATTACACAGAAACGGATGTCTGGTTACCTGTGGGCAGAGTTAGAAAAGCTGTTGCTATCGTTCTTTTAACGTCAGCTAACAACGTTCCTTCGGGACTAATTGTTCGAAACAATAACCCTGTAAGGATAGAATAAAAAGGTCTTGGAAGCCTACCGCGTAAAAAGCAAGTCGTTATACCCAGGGTACAATGATGGGGGAGTATGCCTCCATCAAACTGTAGAACCGATTTCAAGACAATAACCTCACGGTTTTGTCTTGGCTAGAGCGCATGCTCCAGGACGGCCTACGGCCTACATGAAGTTTAAACAATAACGAGTCTCCCGAAAAGGGTGAAGTCTCGTACGTGGGAGTTTGCTTCAAGAATGCCAAACATAATTGCCTACAACCGCTTACCCGAAGGGGTTGCCATCGAACGTTTCTCGCTAGTGAGAAATCTACCATCTAAATCAGGCAAGGCCTGCCAGGGAAATGAACTGGAATATAAATAATTTTTTATTCCTCACTCATTTCCATCTGCTAACCGAACCACTCGAAGTGGGAAGATGGAGGAAAGATCACAGTGGTTCGTTCGAAAATGAAAGGATCGGTGCTGGCGAAACCAGACTAGCTGATATAGTAATCAACTGGGAGTGTAGAGGGACGTAACAAGTCACACCTTTGGAAGACCCATCCCATAGGGGGGAAGGGAGGTCGACCATAGAGTTTTCAGAAATCTCTGGATCGCAGAAACCGAGAGATTCGGATGAGTACCTTGGGGTTCAGAATCGATTTGTGAATACCTTTCTCACGACCTTAAGGAATGTTGTGCCGAGAACCTGCAGGAACTCTGTCGCTGATTCCCGACGGAATTTTCAGGAATAGTGTGACGTTTTAGGACCCAAAGGAACTGTGTCATAGTTACCTGTAGAGATTCGTAACCCTTAGGCAGCAGGCATCCCTCTGTCATCATACTAAAATTACGATGACGATGGGCACGCGCGAACAATTCAAGGGACGAGAGTTCGAAATCTCTGTCATAAGAGTAAGCCTCTTGTGCACTCATGAACACTTCACGCAACGAGAGTTCGAAAAACTCTGCCATGAGAGTTGTTCGAGCACTTCAACTGATTGAGTGCGCCTAGTTGTTCGTGCGTCCAAGTTGGTCCTGCGCGCCAATATGGTCCTGCGCGCCAATATAGTCCTGCGCGCCACACATCCATTCTAACGGAAGTATTTGAAGAAAGTGACTTAGTCCGTCTGCCAACACGTTCATTTTCCCTTGAACAAATCGAGGGATCAGCGTAACCTGACCAGGTGTAACCACTTTCCCAGAGGAGTCAACGGTCGCATAAGTACTTGCGTTGCTGTCGAGAGGCCAAAGCAAAGAGCTCGAAACTGGTAGGTCTTGCCCATGAACACAAACCGAAGGTATTTCTTGTAGTCCTGGTGAATTAGAATGTAGAAGTATGCGTCCTGCATATCCGAGGATACCATCCAGTCCCCTTTCTTAGTTATTATTAGATATAAAATAAATAAGGTTTTCACAGAAACACTTGCGTAAGTTCTTAAGCCATATAATAAGTGAAAATAATCAAAATAAACGTAATACACTGGAGGAGCTGTAAACAGTGGCGGGCTACGGGAAAGACTGCTTGCAATAATACCAGATAATTAAAATATGAAATGCATGCCACATGAGATGATATAAATGCTACATAGTATTCCCTATGCTCCAATAAACGAGAATACTTGCATACATGTATTCCTAACACAACATATATGCTAAATGTGTATTAGCAATAAAGGTACATATAACAATGATAATCATATATATGTAAATAATTATAATGATAATCCATCACCTCCCCCTCCCCTTTGCGTTCAATGAGCTATATGAACGGGTATGGCGTCTCGGTGAACGCCGATACTCAGCTTGAGTGCCACTTTGCTGTTGTTGACTAGTAGTAGGGACAACATCCTTCTTCTTTGGAGATTGCTGTGTCTCGTCAGGCAAATGTGAAGGAGAATGAGGTACAGGGCGTAAGAAACGGCGGTTACGCCATAATATTCTTCCTGAGGGTAACTTCACATGGTAGTCTCGTGACCTACCGATGCCCATAATAATACTTGTCTTATCCCATCGCTTGGAGATAGGGTCTTGGATACGGACATTATCATTAAGTTTGAGTGGTTCCAAAGGGTGTGCACGGCTGTCGTACCTTATTTTGGCTGCTTCTGTACGTGATGCTACACGAAGGTCATATTCATTTGCTTTTTCTTGCCACTCCTGCTTGAATGATGATGCATAGGCTGGGATGCATGATCGAAGGGCTTGGCCATATAATATCTGCGCTGGAGAAAGGCCAGCATAGTTAGGAGTATTCCGTATTTCCAATAATCCTTTGTCGAAATCTTCGGTGTCGATGTTCCCAGAAGGTGCTACTTTTAGGATAAAATGTTTGACCTTCTTCACGGCTGCTTCGGCATGGCCATTACTTTGGGGATAGTAAGGTGTGGATATCACATGTTGAACACCCCATCGGGTAAGAAAATTCTTGAATACTGAGCTGGTGAACTGAGGTCCACCATCTGTCCTCAGCCTTACTGGAACACCTAAGTCTCGGAAGATGTGACTGAAGTGTCGTGTTGTTACTTCCGCTGTAGTATTGGTACCAAATTTTACAACTACAGGCCATCCAGATAGTCTGTCAACATACACCAGGAAAGATTTCCCAGCAACACTGAAGAAATCAGCCGATACTGATTCGAAGGGACGAGAGGGGTTTTCGTTGCATAATAGTGGTTCCTGCTGTTGGCTTGGCTGCATTATCTGACATGGCTCACAGGCATGGACAGTATTTGCTATGTCTGAATTAATACCAGGCCAATATACAGTCTGCTTAGCCCGACGCTTAGTCGCCTCCACTCCACAATGGCTGTCATGAAGGCGTCTTAAAAAACTGCGTCGCATAGCTAAGGGAATTACTATTCGGCTACCATATAGGACAAGGTCATCATCGGTATATAAATCCTCCCTTATTTTCCAATAGGGTAGTAGGTCATTGTGGAGATTGTAACGGTGACTGGGGAATCCGTTGGCAACGTTCTGGAGGAGTCTTGTGTACGAGGGGTCCTCACGTGCTGCGGTGCGAATCTCTTCCAAGATAAGATCTTGTGTATCTGATGTCTTCGCTTCTGAAATTGCATCCACAGTCTTGGCTACAACACTCCTGAGGGAAAGATGGGTTTCACTATTTAACATATCATCTTCAGGCGTTGGGTGGCTCACCGGGGAACGTGAAAGGGCATCAGGGATGCAATGTTCCTTGCCTTTACGCCATACTGCAGTGAAGATATAGGGTGAAATTTTCTCTTTCAGACGCTGAATACGTGTGTTTTCTATTGCATCCAATGTATATGTATTCAAGATGGGTATCAGGGGTCTATGGTCAGTCACCAATGTGAAATGGGGCAATCCAAGTAAGTAATGGCGACATTTATTCATAGCCCAAACTGAAGCTAAACATTCTAGCTCAATGGTGGCCCACCTAGTTTCTGCATTGGCCAAAAATCTTGAACCACACTGGACCATGCGGAAACGGCCTTCTCCATGGTCTTGTAGAAGTGCGTATCCTAAACCATATAAACGAGAAGCATCCATTTGTAATACGGTGGGGCAGGTAGGGTCGAAATGAGCCAGCACAGGCGGCTGAGAGAGAGCCTTTTTAACACTGGCAAATGCGGCATCATGATCTGCTGTCCACGTGAAGGATCTCTTAGGGCTCATTAGCGGCCGAAGCGGATCTGCTGCAGCTGCAAGATTGGGGGAAAATTCTGTTAATTGGTTAGTAAGGCCCATTAATGACCTTAAATCTGTCAGATTTGCTGGCTTTGGGAACTCTGATATAGCTCGAACTTTCTCCTTGTCGGCTGCAATTCCATTTTCAGATAATGTATACCCACAAAAAGATACAGTAGGGCTAGCAATAACAAACTTTTCTGCATTTAAAGTAATACCGTGAGTCCTACAGCGAGACAAAACTTTGTTGAGCCTGCATAAGTGAGAATAATAATCCTTATCATATACAAGGATATCATCCACAACCTTGACACAATGTTGGATGCCCTGAAGAGCAATATCACCTCTCCTGCAGTAGGCATCTCCTGAAGCGCTGAATCCCATGGGTGAACGACGATAGCGATACCGACCGTAAGGCGTGATGAATGTTGTAAGGGCTTGGTCTTCCTCTGCTAGTGGGATCTGCCAGTACCCACACAATGCATCCATGGTGGAGAAATACCTTGAATTAGGATCAATACTCCTGATTGCACTAAATGGTGATGGTGAAGGATGTGCAGGCCTTAAAACCTATGAATTTAACTTGCTTAAATCTGTGGTGACACGAACACCACCTGTAGGTTTGGCCACGACCACTAAGGGGTGACACCATGGAGATGGCTGATCCCCAACAGGTTCAATGATGCCTTGTGCTACCATTGTCTCCAACTCGGTCTTGACGTCCTCTTGAAAGGCTAGTGGTATAAGACGTGGAGTGTAGATAGCAAAGGGTTTCACATCCTCTTTCAGGTGAATACGCATAGGTGGTCCAGTCATTGGCTTGAGTTGTGCTCCTTGATGAAACTGCTCCTTTGTCATTAGCACATCGCTATATTCCTTAAGAAAGTATTGCCTGGCTTCCTCAGGTGAGGATGTGGCTGGAGGCGGAGGAACAACGGACATTTGATCACATGTATTAACTTGGCTGACTTGGACCTGACTGGTTCCTGCTGAAGTCCTGCTAAGTTTCCTCTCTTGCATTTGACGTGGGAAGTCCCAGGGAATGATCCTTAGGTGGCGGAGGGCATCATAACACAGTAATGGTGTTGGGAGAGAACTAAGAACATCAATATACCCCTTGTATGAGATATCACCATAAGTCATGACGGCCTCCATTGATCCCAATACGTTACCTTCCATGGGTGATCCATCGGCGTTGGAAAACTGCAACTCAGGGGGCGGAGACAATTCCTTGACATCAATGCCCAATGCTTGTAAGTGTTGCACTCCAAAAACAGTGGTATCTGCACCAGTATCAGGGATAACATTGATCTTCCCTGATTTACTGCCATATGTGACATGTAAATTGATAGGTGGTGAGGGACAACTTAGGGGACGTAAATTAACTGAACGAATGGCTGGAGAAGATATCTTGACGGTGTTCAACTTGGTTTCCTTTAAATCTTTCGACTCCCTTGGTCCCTTTGACTTTTTCTGTGCACAACAAACATCATAGTGGCCAAATTTATGGCAAATTCGGCACTCCTTAGCCAATGCTGGGCATGCGGCAGTATATGGGAAATGGCCAGTTTTAGCAAAGTTCCTGCACTTGTGAGATACTGCCTTACATGTGTCACTATTATGCTGTTGACCACAATTCTTGCATCTGCTGCTTGAAGAAGTAGTTTTCTCCTGCTGATGATTTTTCTTAGGTTGCTCCGGCTTAGCAAATGCCTTCTTTAACTTCTTGTAGTTTGACACTGCACGCACTGAAGTCTGTGGAGCTTTAAGCTCTGTCGTTGTCTTCTTTGCAGCCTCAAAAGCCCTGCAAGTCAGCTTCACTTCCTCAAGTGTTGTTGCTGTAGGCATACTAATGAGCTTCTTGGTGAGTTCTTCATTCCTTATGCCAACCAAAATAGCATGTTTCATTTGGGCCTCCACACAGTTAACGCCTTTACATAAATCAACCTCCTCTGAGAGCTGTTGTAAACGAACGAAAAAATCTGTTAATGACTCGCCTTCTGCTTGCTTGCATTGAGTAAAAGCTAACCGACGAAGTGCTTCATTCTGCTGACCCTTTATATAAGTTTCGATATGAGATAAAACATCATCCAAAAGCATAGTTGAGTCTGGTGGAATACCCAAATTGTGTTCTAATAAGCGTCTCATCTCAACACTGAGACATGCCCTTAGCTGTATCAACTGCTTAGGTTGAGGTAAATTATCCAAATCTACCATAACAGCATAATCCTTCCATCTCTGCTTCCATTCTGTATATTGCCTATAGGTAACATCATGGGTTAATGGTGGAGGCAAATTTACTGTCACCTTAGGTGTCTGCACAGCTGAATTAGGCACTTGGAGAACACTTGCAGACGATGGTGCTGGGGTAGGGGGCCCTATACCACTTGCTTGGGGTAGGGTATGCCTGGGACCAGTCATAGCTTCAATTAATGCTTTGAATTCTTCCTGATGTCTGACATTGTCTTCTTTTCTTCTTTCTTCATCCTGTTTTCTTCTTTCTTCATCTTTTTTATCCATGTATTCAAACATTTTGCTGATAAAATCCATGGTTGAAGGGGTTGATGAAGGAGAAATAGATCTTGAATGCGTTGGAGATGACGTCATGTCAGTTGGGGTTGGGGATGATGGGGGAGAAAACTCAGAAGTCTTTGGTCTCCTTCCTTTATCGTGTTTCGGCGGCATAAATAGAAAAATCTCACGAAATCAAAGAGAAAATATCACTCAATGCCGTCAGTGGTAACGTCACAATGACGTCACAAACGGTAGCCAATCACCGAGTACAATAGCTAGAGGCAACAGAGCTATGCTGTATCTGGTAACACTGTGACTGCCGTGGCTGTTGCATGCACAGCGAGTGCCGTTAGTCTCCCCTTGAACGCAGCTGAGTATGAATGTGACGCTCTTGTTCCGGCCTCTGCAGATGGCCGACGCACATTAGCCCTAAACTCAGATTGCTAAAATAAACACAGCCTTATATAGAGTCACTGTAATCACATAAAAAGTCACTGCCAGTGTATACATCCAAACGAAGTTCTGGTTCACAACTGCTAACTAACTTGGTTACGATGAACACTTCTTGCATTGTCTATGCCGGTTGGATAAGTTCACTAAATGATCAAAATTCACTTATGGCAAATCAATCACTGCGCCATCTTAGTTATTATTAGATATAAAATAAATAAGGTTTTCACAGAAACACTTGCGTAAGTTCTTAAGCCATATGATAAGTTAAAATAATCAAAATAAACGTAATACACTGGAGGAGCTGTAAACAGTGGCGGGCTACGGGAAAGACTGCTTGCAATAATACCAGATAATTAAAATATGAAATGCATGCCACATGAGATGATATAAATGCTACATAGTATTCCCTATGCTCCAATAAACGAGAATACTTGCATACATGTATTCCTAACACAACATATATGCTAAATGTGTATTAGCAATAAAGGTACATATAACAATGATAATCATATATATGTAAATAATTATAATGATAATCCATCACCCTTGACAAAGGAATTCCAACACTGAACGAGTCGTTTTCATATTGAATTTGGTCTTCTGGACGAACAAACTCAGTGCGCTTACATCCAGTACGGGCCTCCAGGACCCCCCGATGACTTGGGGACTACGAACAGATGGTTGTAAAACTCCGGGGATGGTCTGTCGCTTATCTCCTCTATGACAGCCTTCTGCACAAGAATCTCTATTTCTCGGGTTAAGGCTACAAACTTCTCCGATCCTGACGAGCAGGCGGGTAATGGGATTGGAACATTGGATAGAGGCTGAGTGTCTTTGAAAGGAATGGAGTAACCGAACCGGAGAATTTGGGTCACCCAGGGCTCTGCCCCTCTGCGACTCCATTCCTCCCAAAAAAGACTCAATCTGCCCCCTATCGGAGCATGAAGGGTTGAAAAATCACTTGGATGATTTTGTGTCGGGTTTGGTCGAGGACTTGGTGGGGTGTCATAAATTCGATAGAGGCCTGACGAACGGTATAGACCTACCCCCTCAAAAGGGTTTCTTCTGCAAGGGTGATTCTGAGGCGGTAATCGTCACAGTCGAGGGTTTAACCCGCTTAGAAGACTGGGCAAGCAAGTCATTAGTAGACTTCTTTTCCAGAGCGGACAGAATCTTGGCCACTATTTCTTCAGGAATTTGTTTTCTTTCATCCAGCTCATCAGCTCTTACAACTGTCGACGTAACTTGTCAACCTTCATGGATCTCGACACGATCACCACCAGTCAAATTATCTGTCGCATGCAAAGTCGAAGGAAAAGTTTCAACAGCTTGATGAGTCGAAGATCTCGACGAGCTCAGAATCAGTCGCTCCACAACCGAGTCGAAGGCAGCTGCCGCTGTTGTAAGAATACGAGGCGAAGTTCATGTAGCTACGCTACACAATGTGCGAGAGATATCTACTTCTATGTACCTCTTCACAGGGGGGGAGATAGCACCTCTTCAGTCGAATGTCTCTTCAATGGACATGAGACTGAAGAGTCACGCCACTTACGACGTCTAACCAGCGACGAATCACTCGACTCTGTCGATAACTGATTACCTAACTACACACCTTTCCAATGGTGTTTTGACGAATCCTGCTGTCGCACCACAGGATCGACGGAGGAAGCAACTGTCTGTGGACAAACCCCGATAGTCTCCCTTGGACCTCCAGTATGTCTTCTCCCCAAGGCGGGGGAGTGGGACAGTGACCTTCGTCTAGGAGAACTATCGGGACAAACAGCCACCCCCTCAGATGCACTGCACTGACACTTTTCACTACTAGAAGTCTTTCCTATGCTGGACATTACAGATAAACCTAACTGCATCACCGTATTAGCTAATACATCAAATTTCTTTTCAAGTTTAGACTCGAGGCTGACAATGGTGTCAGGAGAAACTCTACGGGAAGTTAGCAAAGGAGTTACAGGAACAGGAGTAGGAGGACTCAAGATCGAAGACATAATATGAGGAGAAGGAGGAGGAATAGGAGCAGGAGCTTCGATACAAGAAGCCGAAGAAGCTAAACTAGTCTTACTTTCAGCTCGGAGGAGCCGCCTTCCTCTTCCTATCCTTAATTATCTTCCCCGAGTGAGAAACAAAAACTTTCCACTGTTGTTCACTTCGAACGTTGCATTCATCACCAGTAGATTCTCTAGAACACTCACAACCCGTACACTTAATTCACTTAGTGTGCGAATCATAAATTAATTCAACTAACCTAGTTTTAGACCTACCAGCGCAGGATTGCCAGTTTGGTCTTTTTTTAGGCCAAAAGACCTCAACTTGGCCTATTTTTAAAATTTGGCTGGCCGTTGGCAATATGAAAGGCCAATCAAATAATACTGTATATTTGGCCTTTTTCTACTAATGGGTTGGCCTTTTAAAGCTTCTGTTGATTAGAAGTTGGCCTTTCCTCATTTAGAAAACCTGGCAACTCTGTACCGGCGCAAAACCTAACTACTGAAGGACTAGAGTCCGACATGATGGTAAGACCACAAAATTGCAGGAAAGAAATTCAGCTTCAATCCTACAAACACGGAGTTGAATACTTCACCGATATTGGAGAGATAATACTTCCCCACAAATGAAGGAAAAAGTCTGCACCGACCACCAATGTTCACCAGAAGCTGGCAGAGAACGAATTGATGTTACCTGGACAGTTGTACCTATAGCTCCCTCGAGTGGAGGGAGATGACGCCACCTACATCAGCGATGGCGGCACCACCGCGGTAGTTTTGAATCTATAGTCTGCCATTCGTAGGGAACCTATAGCTGTGTAATTATTCGGTAAGACAATGCAATAAAATTTCAAAATTATATGGGTATTCTAATACTTCATAAGAATTTGATAACAGGCTGGCCACTTCATTGAGACTATTAGTGCTCCTTTTGAAATCAGAAATTAATATAATTCGTCTACTATTTTGCCTTCCTCAGAAAATTTCTGTATTTTTTTTCTGTAATAAATACAAGATTATTCGCTGCTGATCTTCATCATAAGTGCACACTCGCAGTTTAATTTTCTGTGTTGAGCAGGTTATAAATGATTTCCTTTTTTGATGATTCTAGTCTGAAAAGTAAATAAAAGATGTTAATTTTACAGATATATAGGTCCTATCAAAATATTTTGCTGTGCAATTCAATATCAAGACTATACTTTCAGTAAATGTTTCTGCATGATTAACTGTAGAAAATGACAAGAAAGACAACCGAAAGGTTATCTTGTGAAGTGGAAAAGTATTGCCTCCTAATCCCTAACAAGGAAATATTTCACTGCCCCCTGGTTATCCACCGATTAACAGGAGCTCCTAAAATCATCTAAAATCCCTGCAATTTTCTTCCATAGATCATAAATCCTATTTCCTACATAAAACATGCTACCTTACGCCACAGCGGATACCTGGTTAAACACTCAAATCAATAAAATGTTTATATAAAAAAGTGTAATTGTTTACAACACCACGCTCTCTATTACTTCAAAATAATGCAATCCTGCAGTTCTCATCTTCTTGCAGAGTAATGAGGTGGTTATTTGAATTCTGGGAAAGCAATAATTAGCAAGATATGTTGAGGAGGGGGAAGGGGTTATAAAGAGAAAATAGCTCGGTTTCCTCACTAAACGACTTAGAACTGACATGTCAACATAGTCAAACAAACAGAATTCGTGATAAAAGCGTACATAAACAGAAGTTCGTGATGCTAGCGTACATTTAATCTACTGTATATTCAAAATATACTTAATTAAAAATGGATTAATTACTCAAAGTCTCCATAAAATATGCAATTTACAAATAGTAATCACTTATTTTTTTTTTTTATTAAGTATATTTTGAATATACAATATATCAAATGTATGCTGGCATCACGAACTTTTGTTTATGTATGCTGGTATCACGAATTCTGTTCGGTTGACTATGTTGACATGTCAGTTCCAAGACGTTTGGTGAGGTAACCGAGCTATTTTCTTTTTATAACCCCTTCCCCAACATATCTTGCTAATGATTGCTTTCCCAGAATTTAGATAACCACCTAATTACTGTGCAATATGATGAGAACTGCAGGATTGCATTATTTTGGAGTGAATAGAGAGCGTGGTGTAAACAATTACCTAAAAAGGTTGTGTTAATTCAAAGCAAAAATAGGATTTACTAACAGGGTAAGAGTATGAGTAATTTTTCTTTCACTCGAGTATTATCACTCGCATACGCACACGTGCACACACACTTTATATATATATATATATATATATATATATATATATATATATATATATATATATATATGTATGTGTGTGTGTGTGTGTGTGTGTGTGTAACTACCAATATGATTGACAACCCAATTCCCTGACGTAGTCCGGTCCCCCCCCAAAAAGTAATGAAGGAAAATTGTGTAGTAAAGTTCTAAAGCTTGGCAGTCTCGTGTGACCCGAGGATTACTGTTTTCCACTATGTAAATGTGGCAAGATGTATTCTAGCCTTTGTTAGTGTCCCATCAAATTGGGTAGGAGGGACTCAGCCAGAAATAGGATCTGTAGACAAAGAGACGGGGAAGATATCTTGAGGCACAAAAACCAATATGATAGTAGAATACTGTAGATGAAATTCTTCTGATTCTAATAATTGAAAGACAAACAATGGCTTATGTTAAGCCATATATCTTATAATTCTAATAATATCATAGGAGCAGGACTTAGCCTTGTACTGCATTTATATGAGGAAAATGACATTATATCTTACACAGATTTTTGTAGGTTATTGATAATAGGATGATTGTAAAATAGGTAATTTAAAGCATTCAATGAAGAATGTGATTTTGACTCTGTGTGCAACTAAAACAACTACGATAGTTAATGGTTGCTGCTGACCAGTGTGGTTTTTTGCACCATTGGAAGGACTGCTGATGGTTGTTTATGAGACACTGGCTTTTCAAGGGATGAGGGGTGTCTTCTCACTGTCAGGCGAGTGCCTGCACAGTAACGAGTATCAAACGGGAGATTAATCAGGATCTCGGGGGCATTCCATAACTGGGGACTGCCCTCTGGTGCGAGTGCATACAGGTCAATGTGTTTTCTCGTACCATAAAATGATCAGGTGAGCAATCATGAGTAGATAGAGGAAAGACTAGATGAGCCTACTTGCAATGGTGAACCCTCATCCTTAAGTGGGTGAATGTGTGGAGTTGTGAGAGTGCAGAGTTGTGAGTGTGTGGAGTTGTGAGACTGAAGTTGAGTCAGAGGAGTGCTCAATCTCATTAGAGCTCACTATAATATAGTAAAAGAGGA
Organism: Palaemon carinicauda; assembly: GCF_036898095.1. NCBI lineage: Eukaryota > Metazoa > Arthropoda > Malacostraca > Decapoda > Palaemonidae > Palaemon > Palaemon carinicauda. The sequence continues at coordinate 34,454,173 of NC_090744.1, forward strand.
TTTGCGCACAGAATTTATCTTGACTGAAGGGTGCATATGCCACAGAGAAGGTGCTTTTGTGGAAGAGTGAAAGCAAACAGGTGAACGTGCAGGAGACTGATGGTTCACATAAATAGGAGAGCACACAGGTGATTTGCCTTTCAGTAAAAATGAGCACAATGAGTGCACGAATAGGTGAACGTGGTGTATGAGCGTGTGTAGCTTACATTGATAAGTGTGTGCATATAGGGGGGTGTGTGGGCTAATTTGTGAGGGATAGCAAAGGGATGAATGAGCATGCAAGGTTCATAGTACACTGAAGAATCTAATGATATGATGACCCACTTTCAAAGTGTGACTGTCTTTCAACCTTTGCATGGTGTGCAGACATTGGCGAATCCAAAGTAGAAAGTAAAATTTATGAAATAAGACAAGTCGCAGGAGAAGATCGAGGTCCCTTTCTCATTCCTCAAATTCGTTGTCGATGTTTCCACTGGGACTGCAGATGAAGAGGAGAAGTCCAAATAAGATATTTCCTCTCATTGTGTGGCAGGTGAGGAAGTTCCCAGCCTGAACCCAAACCTTGCAGCAATTTATGCTTTAAGGAGATGGCCTCGAAGCCTATGGTAGGACGATGTGTTCTTATGGCTACTTCTTTAGTGTTGTTGTCAACTTAGGTCTAAGCCTCATTAATAGGTGAAGAGCGGGGAATAGCTGCCTCTACTGGGAAACCAGCTAACACTGTCTCTCTCATGGCTTATCCAAGAGGGAGATCAGAATTATCTTTCTTTTCACCACCCTAGAGGAAGGGGACTGAGAAAAGTTTACAATTCGACTGTTAGAAGAAGAAAACCCCCATAGACTCGCTAGATGTCAAAGATGACCTTGACGGCTTATTTTTCCACTTTTTCAGGACACCATCCCATACACTGATGGCTGATCCTTATACTAGTTAGGGGGTGGGGTTTGACAACCAACTGTCATACCGAATGCCAAAGGTGCACAAAGAATGAGGATCTACATGGCTACTGCCCAATAACGTTCCGCACTTAGGTCTAGCAACCCTAGGGCAGAGCTGCATATCTTCATGGTTCTTTCTATCACACACACAAATTCAAGATTAGGAGAGAGACAGTGTACATGTGTACTACCCGGTGGCTGAAGTCAAAAGTGGTTTTTGTGTGCTGGCCAGTAATCACAGAATATTTAACCTTTGAGTTCCAGCCAGGTTGAAATCGTACTCCTGTTAAAAGTTGAGGATTTGTATTTGTGTAGGAACAAACATTGGAAATCCAACACAATCCTGATCTATTGCTAATCAAATCCCACCTTAATTCATTAGTAATCCAATACTACTTAAGTCTTCTTACCAGAGCACTTATAACCTTAAACTCCCTTCAATAAGCAAAATCTAGAATTAGTCCCACTTTCAATTGTCAATGCAGTACAGATAGAAGACAATCATAGTGTAATCTTCTAACAAGTAAATTCTGCCTTGAACAGCCAGGAATGAAACTGTTTAGATTAAATGTTGCCCAATAGACAAACTTTGACAATCTCTAACTATCATTATATATAAAAGGTTAAATAAAATTTCAATTTGACCTCGATATACAAACAAGACTTTTTTTTTAATACCATTCAAATCTAATTAACAATGCTCTTTATTAACCTTACCTTTAGAATTCCAGTTACTGCAGCTACCTGGTTTTCATAGTCTATACTTTCATTGCAGTGCAGTAAAATTATAAGCCTTCAACTTTGTCTCCCATAGCTCATTGCTCCAGATACACCTGATATTAAAAAAAGGTCTAAATATTTAGAAAAATCTTTCACCATTTTGTATGGTCATATTCAATAAAATCTATTGATTGTCATTAATGGGTAGACGATCATGAGTTTAGTTTTAAGAATATATGAATCCCTATTGCCAGGTATTTTCAATGAATAATACTAATCACCCACTTCCTATAATTAGTAAATTATTATTGGCTCAAACCATTAATTGTTACGTTACTCAACCATTTGAATGGTGAAATTGTCATAGATCCCCAGGGGAAGGGGTATTTTACGAAATTTAACGCATTACACTATATACAAATAACCACACTAACAACCAGGTGAAAAAACTAACAGCACAGTTGTGTCCTAGGAAACCTAGGTTTTGGGTGGGGAAAACAGTGAAGACTGGGATGTATCTTGTCTAAACAACACCCACCTAACCTAGCCTAAGTGCTTGGTGGTCGTCCTCATTGATTGGAGTCTTCAACCCTTGTAACTTCCCTTTTCCTAGTCAATGATTCTATGTCACTTAGTAAACATTATATAGAACTTGATTACACCAAACTTGCTTTAGTCAAACACCATTATAACTAGATTGTATTCCCCTAAAGTTCTTGTTACATACATGGTAGCCAGTGAGTAAATGAAGAGGACCTTACAATTACATACTTTTTTCACACAAGCACTTTCTACTAACACACCAGCCATTAAGTAACTCCTTACACTAAGAAATTGCTGTTACATAAACATTTCCGAGACCTATAGCATAAAACGTTCGGAAGCTTCATTTAGGTCAGAAGGTCAGTTAGTGAATATGTCAAGAACAATATTAACAAATGGGTCCTAAACTCTTATATCAATAGCAAAAGCACAATTATTTGCCTCTGATTTCTAAAGCGGCAAAAAGGTTGAGACAACAGTTCTTTCAGCATTTGTATAACTTTTATAAGTTATTATTTGCATGCTTCCCTAGATTTAGAACAAAATATGCCAAAACAGTTAACAACCTACCACACATTACAACCAAATTCAGTTTTGATAAGATATTTAAGTATGATCCAGTTACCAAGGTTTATGCTGTGAATTTTTGTTAGTTGTGCATGTAAAGTAAAGCATTTATTATTTGAGTTAAATTTTGAACAGGAATTTGTGTCTTGTGGTAGGCTAACTTAGGATATACCTCCATAATTTGATTTTATCTAAAGTGTTGTATGTCATGTTGGGTTACATACTCCTAGTTTGATTCAATCTACAACATTGTAAGACAAATTAGGTAAGGGGTCGAAATCGTTGGTCTTAGTCTGGCTAGGCGAGGATCCAGCCTCCTGGGTTAAGTTAAGCTCAGTACACATTCCTGTAATTCTGGTTAAGTGGTAATGTAGTCAAAGGAATTGAATCTTGTTTAAATATATGAGGTAGGCCCATTTTTGTTTTATATAATACACAGCGTTGCCTTGGATTTTATGTCTGGACCATGATTGTTTTTGCTGTATAGAACATTGTAGGCTAGATTATGGAAGGTCATGTATGCTGCAGATGATGCCATCTAGCTTGATTCAATTTGCATTTTCTTTGGTTTCACTAGGTGGGAGAGGAGTTCAGGTTAGCTAGGTAAGGACCTGTTGCCTACTCTAGGATACACCTTTTATCTGTGTATTCATATATATTGTACATTATTTTTGCAATCTTACGTAATGAGTGACGAATTCTGATGTGAAGATTATGGTTATATTTTGTCTCCACCTACATTCTAATCTACAATTTACTTAAGTAAACTGCAAGACATAAAATTTCTTCAATGCATTATCCAAACAAATGCATATGAGAAAAAATAATCAAACTACAGTATGATATTTTTCCAATTTATTGTTGATGTGTCCAATGTCAACAATGAATAGCTTGTTACGTTCGTATGTTTGTTTCTACTCAACTTGATTCCTCCCCATTGCACACTAAAAATTTCCATGACTCCATGTCATGTTGTACCCAAATTGCAATATAATTGACTGCTACAAGTGGGTAGCTTATAAATACCATAGAAAATGGCATTCATCTTAACAAGGATATCCATTAGAACTTAAGAGCTGATCATATATATTCATATGAGGCACATTTGCAATTAACTCTGAATATTGACAAAACAGGACACTTGCTGTACAGTGGTACAATGGTATGACCATAATTGATGTGCACCAGCATTATGAACATTAAGTCAAAATTTGACATGAAAATATCAGATAAAAGAAAAATGTTGGTTAATAAGCTAACACTTATTATTCACTAACAGGTCTTTGCTCCGCTATGGCTAGCTTTGCTCACAATAAAATATTATGTTATGGCAGCTGTGTTCTGGCAAGCGGTACATTTTGCCAGACAAAAATTCGGTGACCCAACCACAATACACGACCCGACAGCCTGGAATAACTGGATATTCTGGTATGAGATGACTATGGTATGAGCTTACCATGGTGTGAGCTGACTATGGTACAGAGTGACCTGGGTATGGAGTGACCTGGGTATGGAGTGACCTGGGTACGGAGTGACCTGATCCCATTTTCTCTTGCATACATAACAGCTCCAGTCAATGAGCATGTTGTTCCAATGAGAACGTTGTAGCTGTAGAAAATGGGCTACTATTGGCTAGTGGTTTTGAAACAACGAGTTTTAAAACTAAGACCTATTTACTTATGCATTGCACTTTACTTTGTATGTAACCATGGCTTCCTTCAGGAGATATTAACGTGTCCCAAATAGGTTAATTTATCATGCCAAAGTTTGAGCCTAAAAACACCTGCAGTGTAATTTGGAGTTTGCCCAAGTGCTGGTCCTTCTAATGCTATTGCTACCTTTCACCCAGACACATCAGACTTCGACTAATATAGTAAGACAACGTAACATCCTAGATCAGCTTATTAATGCTAAAACATATCCTATTTTGGTGCTTTAAATAGTTATATACAAGGCTGGCGTAAGAAGCACATCCATGTATCACTTGTTAGAATAGAGGAGCAGTGATGTGGTTTATTTGCGAGCAAATTAAGCCTTGACGAAGCATACATCATTAGAGATATGATGTGAATTATAGGTAATTAGAATACTTTATTGGTGACCCACAAGGTAGGCATGCGCAGCACATCCATGTATCACTTGTCAGAACAGAGGAGCAGCGAGATGGTTTATTTGCAAGCGAAGCGAGCTACGGCCGAGCAAAAACCATATGGAGGACAGCAAATTGTGACGCTTGTAATTGGATCATGTAAAGGTTTAGAAAGAAGTACCTCTGTCGCACTTGTTTAACACTTATTTTTGCTTGGAAAATAATTTTGTCTTACTTTTCTTGTTAGTTTGTAAGATTCTGACATTACTACCTTCTGTGAATCATGAGTATTCACTTTATCCAACCCAAAACCTCGATTCCCACCTGGGAAACCCTCATTACTATCGGGGTATGTAGTGTGGTCGTAATCGTAAAACAACAGATTTGCAGAATATAGCACAACACAATAAAACAATACGAACACTACTAGATTTTTTTTTTTTATGCAAAAATGGATTGGCTAAAGTATACTAAAATCCTAGCTTCCCACCAAGTCCTCCATGATATAGGAGTAGTGATTCATGCTTAAGCCTTATTAAGGAGTTTAGGCCTACTTAGAATATGTCATGTAAATTCTGTCCTTTTTTCCTAAGGTCTAATACAATAAACATTACCTGTAGAATAAACCAACCTAGGACAAGTAATTGCACACAATCACCCAAGTTACCAAAATTCTCAGTTTTGAAAAATGTTGCACACCCCAAATATTTAACCACTTACACAATTTAATTGGATATTGGCAAGAAACAAATTATATTTTTACCTGCTTCTAATAGTTGAGCTTCATATAAAAGGAAACTATTTA
>NC_090744.1:34464835-34467335 GCF_036898095.1 Palaemon carinicauda
TATATAAGATTTTAATTTTCTCTCACTGCTTATACGAATCATTTGATCAAAATCAACATTGATTTGATAATAATGAACATTTATAAGTAAGTGACAACCAATTATTTCAGTTGGTAAAAAGCGATTCTGAAATATTGCCCAAAGCCGACTAAATGAATCCCATAGTCAGCACAGATGTCAACAGAAGAAATTTAATGTCTCATTAAATTTTCTGTTTCACCTATCAGTCTGTTCCTGTCTGGATCACAAATTGAGTTAAGAAAAAAGCATATGGTACTACTTATAAAGATAAATAAGTGATATCAGGTTTGATAAAAGTAATAAGTACTCTGAACATAGACATTTCTTCATGATTTAGTTTTATCTTGCTGTTCTTTGCCATGGGTTTTCTATTGAAATTGGTTTCACTGCTGGAGAATTATCATCATTATTATGACTAGCTAAGCTACAACCCTAATTGGAAAACTCACTGCTGTAGAATTATTATTATTATCATGACTAGCTAAGCTACAACCCTAATTGGAAAAGCAGGATATGGTTTACTATTGCAATTGGTCTTACTGCTGTAGAATTATGATCATTATTATGACTAGCTAAGCTACAACACTAATTGGAAAATTCACTGCTGTAGAATTATTATTATTACTATTGTGAATAGCTAAGCTACACACCTAAAAGGAAAAGCGGGATATGGTTTTCTATTGCAATTGGTCTTACAGTTGTAAAATTGTTATCATTATTATGACTAGCTAAGCTATAATCCTCAATAGACGGCTTTATTACCATTGACATTGTTGAAAATGAGTCATGAAAAATGTGATTTCGAGGTGATTCACATTGATGTTATAGTTATACTGCAATTAAATTTGATTAATCCTGCCATAACAGAACTATATGAGCAGATGGAACGACCACTAGATATCCTAGGTCGTACTGTTTAAATAATGTATGAGTCATGCATTTATACATCTTAATAGTCTTTTTTAATCATGAGTTCTTGTTTTCAAACTTGAACAGATTGGAAAAAGTCTGTCTTTTCTTAATAGAATTAGAGTTCTCTTGCTTGAGAGTACACTTGGGCACGATTTTCTATCTTATTTCTCTTTCTCTTTTTTTTAAGCTTTTATTCATCTTCATTTTTTAAGTTTTTATAGTTTATTTATGAAAGATCTGATTTGCTGTTCTTGCTGTTCTTTAAATATTTCGTTTTGATTGTTTGTTGCTTCTCTTGTAGTAAGTTTATTTCCTTGTTTCCTCTCCTCGCTGGGCTATTTATACCTGTTGGAGCCCTTGGGCTTATGGCAACTTGCTTTTCCGACTAGGGTTGTAATTAGCTTGTACTACTACTACTACTACTACTACTACTACTACTACTACTACTACTACTACTACTACTACTAATAATAATAATAATAATAATAATAATAATAATAATATTACAAAATCTTTGTTTTACCTACCCAATAAACATCCATTTGGCTTATAATTACAATTAAACTTGAATATGTGAGTTTTAATTAAAAAACTATGGAAAAGCAAATTCTTTAAAGAAACAATGTTAGACACCAAAAACTAAACTTATAAAAATATCATAATTAGGTCACTTAATTTGATAATCCTTTTCAAAATTTAATAAGGTTAAACGATATTTTCATAATTTGTTTTCGCAAAATCTAAGTAATTGATATATTTCGATAGAATGGGAATTTCAAATCTAGTTGATCTTAGAATCATAATAAAGCAAGAAATAAATAGAATTTCATATTGACACACAGAGTGCAAGGTATATATCAGAATAGCTTACTTTGTTGCAGGTATACAGTGTGGCTATGAAACTTTGTCCAAACACTCGTAGCTCACGGAGAGGGAGAGACTCCTAGCACCAAGCTTACATAAAATGCAAAATCTCCTCAAATAAAGACAATTATAAGCAAACAAAAAGAAGAGGGAAAGCATACAGCCACTTGCCATTAGCCATCTCTCTCTCTCTTTCTTTTTTAAAAGAGATGGTCTCTCTCTCTCTCTCTCTCTCTCCTCTCTCTCTCTCTCTCTCTCTCTCTCTCTCTCATAATTTCTAGAACAGGACAAAAGTGGTCCTCACATAGGGAAACATTTCAGTCATATACGAAATTGTTACTAAAATAAAAAAAAAATACATTTTTTATCTAATTTAATGAGGACTTTTTTTATAGGGAAGCTATCATATAAGAAATATACATACACGCACTCCTATATGTATGTGTATATATAATATATATGTATATGTTAGTTACAAAATCCGCAATTAAAACTATGAAAACAGAGGTTTATCCTTCAATTAAAATCTAAACAGTTAAGAATAGCTTGTAAAAAGGTTCTTAATTTTTCCTTTAAGATTCCTTATAGTGACAGAATTAGAAAAGAAAATAGACTTGTTTAAACAATAAAAGGGAAAGTTTAACAGACAATTCGTACAGCTGAGAGATATAGGTATACACAGATAAGTAAATATAGAAGTTCA
>NC_090744.1:34473533-34478533 GCF_036898095.1 Palaemon carinicauda
ACAGATAGCTATTAGTCCTGGCCAAATACAGATAACCATTTGTCCTGGCCAAACACAGTTGGCTATTAGTCCTTGTTAAATACAGATGGCTATTAGTACTGTCCATATACAAATAGCTATTAGTCCTGCCCAAGTACAGATGGCTATTAGTACTAGCCAAATACATGTGTATATTAGTCCTATCTAAATACAGTTGGCCATTAGTCCTTGTTAGATACAGATAGCTATCAGTCCTGGCTAAATACAGATGGGTATTAGTCCTGGCCAAGTCCGGATGGCTATTAGGCCTTGTTAAATACAGATAATACAGATGGCCATTAGTCCTGGACAAATACAGATGGGTATTAGTCCTGGGCAATTGCAGATGTCCAACAGATTACGAGACCGTCTCTTCTCTTAGTGTCTAAGGAAGAATAAACTTCTATTAAACTTTCAAGGTGTGAAATCCCCGAGAGAACAATCAATAAAAAAAATGGATTTTTGTTACCCAACTTCGAAGTCTGATATCTTCGAACGCATCACCCAAAATGAATTGAAAAATGAGACGCCTCTTTTCCGGCGTCTGACTTTCTTAACACTTCAGCGATCTCCTCTAAGTGATCTCGGCCAATTTGTCAATGTCAGAGGTAGTTTCTTGAAAGTTTCTTGGCAGATAAAGGAGTCCGTGATGGTATTTTAATAGGCCTATCTGAGACATTGTCTTTTTCTTGTTGATTAGATTTTTTACGTCACTCAAAACGGTAATTGTTTACAACACCACGCTCTCCATTTACTGCAAAATAATGCAATCCAGCAGTTGTCATCTTCTTGCACAATAATTAGGTGGTTATTTAAATTCTGGGAAAGCAATAATTAGCAAGATATGTTGAGGAAGGGGGAAGGGGTTATAAAAAGAAAATAGCTCGGTTTCCTCACTAAACGACTTGGCACTGACATGTCAACATAGTCAACCAAACAGAATTCGTGATGCCAGCATACATAAACAGAAGTTCGTGATGCCAGCGTACATTTGAGTGATTACTCAAAAGTGTCACTATTTGGAAATTGCATATTTTATAGACACTTTTGAGTAATTAATCCAATTTTAAATAAGTATATTTTGAATATACATTATATCAAATGTACACTGACATCACGAACTTCTGTTTATGTATGCTGGCATCATGAATTCTGTTTGGTTGACTATGTTGATTGGTCAGTTCCAAGTCGTTTAGTGAGGAAACCGAGTTAGTTTCTTTTTATAACCCCTTCCCTCTTCATCAACATATCTTGCTAATTATTGCTTTCCCATAATCTAAATAACCACCTAATTACTGTGCAAGAAGATGAGAACTGCAGGATTGCATTGCTGTGGCCTGATCGGTAACGTCTCTGCCTGGTGTTTGCCTGTCGGGGGTTCGAGTCCCGCTCAGACTCGTTAGTGCCATTAGTTTCTGCAATCTTACCATCCTTGTGAGCTAAGGTTGGGGGGTTTGGGGGAGCCTATAGGTCTATCTGCTGAGTCATCAGCAGCCACTGCCTGGCCCTCCCTGGTCCTAGCTTGTGTGGAGAGGAGGCTTGGGCGCTGATCATATAATATATGGTCAGTCTCTAGGGCATTGTCCTGATTGCTAGGGCAATGTCACCGTCCCTTGCCTCTGCCATTCATGAGCGACCTTTAAACCTTTAAACCTTTAAATGGAGAGTGTGGTGTTGTAAACAATTACCCTCAAAACTTTACAAAAGTCAGAGATGGACAAGAAAAAAAAAATAAAGTTTGGAAATTAGATATAAGATAGTAGACAGAGAATCAGGACTTATGTATTTGAAGGACATTCAGAAACACAGAATAAAGGCATCAATATTCCTTTTGATGTTGAGGTAATCAAAGCTGTCCATCACAGATGGTAATTGCACTTGAATTAAAGAGAATAATATGAATATGAAAATGAAGGGAGGGAGATCTATATATATATATATATATATATGTGTGTGTATATATATACATACACACACACATATATATATGTATATATATATATATATATATATATATATATATATAGAGAGAGAGAGAGAGAGAGAGAGAGAGAGAGAGAGAGAGAGAGAGAGAGAGAGATGCAGATGTTATCCAACAAAACTTATGGCCGATTATGTGAATTTAGCATTTTGCTTGACCGTGAAATTGACCTTCCAAAACTTTATCATTTCCAGATTTTTACATAACAGTTAATACCTGCAAGTTTCATTGCTCTATAATTAAAATTGTGGCCAAGGAGCTGTTCACAAACAACAGACATATAAAAACAGGGTCGAAAATATAACCTCCTTCCAACTTCGTTAGCGGACGTAATTACAAATGAATAAAACTAAATTGATCTGTTATAACGGTTTGTTACGAAAATATGAATATGAAAATAATGCTGTAATATTTCTTATTACAATCTTCATGAAAACACGTACATAGCTTGGTCTTTCACGCATGGCGAAAACATCTTTTATATTATATACAAAATCCTGATTCTATCAAATAAAAAAAGACATTCACTTTCAGATATAATTTCAAAAGACTTTAAAGTATTGAAATATAACTATAGTATGTAAGCGTTTAATATCTTCAATTTCAATATCTGAACGAAATAATTCATTCATTAAATATTTTATGTTTTTTTTTAGTAATCCGCAAAATTTTTCAAAACTACACTTCCATATTATATTGACTTCATACGACAAAATGCATTATCTATAGTATACTAAATGTATACCCCTAACGTATATTAGATAAATAAGGAATGGACACATGTGGCTAAATAGATCATTTCACTAATTCATCGAAGATTTTATTGATTTATGACCTTATTTATTTATATATTCTTTTATTATCTACAAAAAAAAAAAATTAACTACTTATATACTAAAGAAGATACTGAATACTTTCTTAGTTTTTCGTTCCCAATTCTTTCCTCTAACGAGTCTTCTTCGATTTGTCAATGTCTAACATTTATAAAGTTTCTCTCGGTTCTTTGAAATGGAACAGAGGCCTTGGTGGAATTTTGATTAACCTAAAATTCGAAATTTCTTCGTCTTTTTTCGTAAAGATGATATTTCTGCTTTATGTAAAATTCCTAAATGCTCAATAGTACAGTTGGCTTCACTAATTCCGGTACACTAACGTTTCCTTACCTTCCCGTGAAGTGTACCGTAATTAATGAAGCCAACTGTACAATCTTGATAAGTTAATAACTTACTATTACAGATTTATATCTAAAAAGGGCCTCATTTATCACAAGAGCTTTGTTTGATTGAGTTTTGTCAAACTTGTTTTATTCTTTAATAATAAACGTAATAATTGTCAAAGTTTTAAATCTATCAATTGTACAAATATGTGAGGAAACATTATCAAATTTAAAGACCCTTCAATAAACAATCACTCTAATATATCACTAAAAATATATTAATATATGTAAATATTAGTAATAATAGCTAATAGCAATTGATATATGTTTTCAAAGTCTTCAAAGCATATCAGTTAATCCATGAAAGTTTCACTACTCTAGGAGTAAAATTGTGTTCAGGAAGTTGTTCACACACAGACCTTTTGCTCGACCTTGACCTTGACCTTTGACCTAAGACTTTCAAAATTGAATCACTTCCACGTCTTAACATAACAATTAATCCCTGAAAGTTTCACTACTCTATGAGTAAAATTTTTTTCAGGAAGATGTTCACACACAGACGACCTTTTGCTTGGCTGTGGCCTTGACCTTTGACCTAGGAATTTCAAAATTTAATCGTTTCCACGTCCCACCAAAACAATTAATCTCTGAAAGTTCCACTACTCTATGAGTAAAATTGTGGTCAGGAAGGTCTTCACACAGACGACCCTTTGCTAGACCTTGAGCTTGCCCTTTGACCTAAGACTTTCAAAATTGAATAATTTCTACGTCTCAACATAACAATTAATCTCTGAAAGTTTCACTACTCTCTAAGTAAAATTGTGGTCAGGAAGTTGTCCACACACACAGGCGACCTTTTGCTTGACTTTGACCTTGACCTTTGACCTAAGATTTTCAAAATTGAATAGATTCCACGTTTCAACATAACAATTAGCCCTGAAAGTTTCACTACTCTATGAGTAAAATTGTGGACAGGAAGTTTTTCACAAACAAACCAACAATCAAACAGATAAACAACGGCGAAAACATAACCTCCTCCAAACTCTATTGGCGGAGATAACAGCAAATAGAAAAACAATTAAAGAAAATCATATAAACAGACCAAACAATTCCAATATAAAATTTCTTCCCATTCCCAGTCGCCTAACGAAGCCTGCCACAAAGGTTAATGGAATGTAAGAATAGAGGAGCCAAGTTCCATTAAAGACTTACGTGAGAATGAGGCCTCGATAGCCTTTGGAGTCTAACCTCTCTTTGAGCTATGTTTCAATTCTATTGGAAAACTCTGAATTACTCTTGGGAAGATTTGAGAAGGATTATTCAATAAAAGGAATTTCTGAGAGAGAACTAAAACAATGGGCTTCTGTATGCTGTCAAAGGGAATGTATATTGATATCGTTATTCATTATTCATTAATCATTTATGATTCCTACTTGAACTGGATCTCTACTGTACAGTTCTTGTTTCACACAGACTCTTACATTTAACGGTATTTCTGATTTTTTTTTTTGTGTTTGTGTATTATCGCTCTTCCCACGCAAATATAACAACCTGTTTAAGTCTGCCTGTTCATGAATGACGTTTGATTTTTTGTGGCGTTCTTGCTCGGAGTGGCTTGTATATAAACTCATGATCCGTTGACATAAATTACAGTGTGCTATTCCTTCAATGGATAAAATCTTGAATAGGCATGTACTTAAAAAAAAAGTTATTTGATTGGGACATGAATAATATGTATACACAAAACAACCATCGTAGCTTTCTTAGGCAATTTTTTTTGCTTTGTCTATTTTATTTCATTTATCTCTTTCTTTCATCTTTTGTAACTCATCTCTGTACATCCAA
>NC_090744.1:34481033-34483533 GCF_036898095.1 Palaemon carinicauda
GAGAGAGAGAGAGAGAGAGAGAGAGAGAGAGATGACTTGTGGCAAGTGGCTGTATGCTTTCCCCCTTCTCTTTGTTTGCTGATAATTGTCTTTGAGGAGATTTTGTATTTTATATAAGCTTGGTGCTATGAGTCTTTCCCTCTCCCTGAGCTACGAGAGTTTGGACAGTTTCATAACCACACTGTATAACTGCAACAAAGTAAGCTATTCTGATATCTACCTTGCACTGTGTGTGTGTCAATATGAAACTCTATTTATTTCTTGCTTTATTATGATTCTAAGATAAACTAGATTTGAAATTCACATTCTATAGAAATACATCAATTAATTAGATTTTGTCAAAGAAAATTATGAAAACATCGTTTAACCTTAAAGAATTTTGAAAAGGATTTTCAAATTAATTGACCTAATTTTGATATTTTTATAAGTTTATTTGTTGGTGTCTAACATTGTTTCTTTAAAGAATTTGCTTCTTCGTAGTTTTCTAATTACTCAAGTTTAACTGTAATTATAAGACAAATGGATATTTATTGGGTAGGTAAAACAAAGATTTTGTATTATTATTATTATTATTATTATTATTATTATTATTATTATTATTATTATTATCATTATTATTATTATTATTATTATTATTATTAGTAGTAGTAGTAGTAGTACAAGCTAATTACAACCCTAGTTGGAAAAGCAAGATGCCATAAGCCCAAGGGCTCCAACAGGTATAAATACCCCAGGGAGGAGAGGAAACAAGGGAATAAACTTACTACAAGCGAAGCAACAAACAATTAAAACGAAATATTTAAAGAACAGCAAGAACAGCAAATCAGATCTCTCACAAATAAACTATAAAGGCTTAGAAAATGAAGATAAATAAAAGCTTAAAACAAAAAACAAGAGGAAGAGAAATAAGATAGAACATCGTGCCCAACTGTACCCTCAAGCAAGGGAACTCTAAATATATTAAGAAAAGACAGACTTGTTCCAATCTGTTCAAGTTCGAAAACAAGACCTCATGATTAAAAAAGACTATTAAGATGTATAAATGCATGACCCATATATTTTTTAACAGTACGACCTAGGATATCTAGTGGTCGTTACATCTGCTCATAAAGCTCTGTTATGGCCGGATTAATCAAATTTAATTGCAGTATAACTATAACATCAATGTGGATCACCTCGAAATCACATTTTCATGACACATTTTCATCAATGTCAATGGTAATAAAGCCGTCTATTGAGGATTGTAGCTTAGCTAGTCATAATAATGATCATAATTCTACAGCAGTGAGACCAATTGCAATAGAAAACCATATCCTGCTTTTCCGATTAGGGTTGTAGCTTAGCTAGTCATAATAATCATAATTCTACAGTAGTAAGACCAATTGCAATAGAAAACCATATCCTGCTTTTCCGATTAGGGTTGTAGCTTAGCTAGTCATAATAATCATAATTCTACAGTAGTAAGACCAATTGCAATAGAAAACCATATCCTGCTTTTCCGATTAGGGTTGTAGCTTAGCTAGTCATGATAATCATAATTCTACAGTAGTAAGACCAATTGCAATAGAAAACCATATCCTGCTTTTCCGATTAGGGTTGTAGCTTAGCTAGTCATGATAATCATAATTCTACAGTAGTAAGACCAATTGCAATAGAAAACCATATCCTGCTTTTCCGATTAGGGTTGTAGCTTAGCTAGTCATGATAATGATAATAATTCTACAGCAGTGAGTTTTCCAATTAGGGTTGTAGCTTAGCTAGTCATGATAATGATAATAATTCTACAGCAGTGAGTTTTCCAATTAGGGTTGTAGCTTAGCTAGTCATGATAATGATAATAATTCTACAGCAGTGAGTTTTCCAATTAGGGTTGTAGCTTAGCTAGTCATGATAATGATAATAATTCTACAGCAGTGAGTTTTCCAATTAGGGTTGTAGCTTAGCTAGTCATAATAATGATAATAATTCTACAGCAGTTGGACCAATTTCAATAGAGAACCCATGTCAAAGTACAGCAAGATAAAACTAAATCACGAAGAAATGTAATCAGAGTACTTATTACTTTTATCAAACCTGATATCACTTATTTATCTTTATAAGTAGTATCATATACTTTTTTCTTAACTCAATTTGTGATCCAGACAGGAACAGACTGATAGCTGAAACAGTAAATTTAATGAGACATTAAATTTCTTCTGTTGACATCTGTGCTGACTATGGAATTGATTTAGTCGTCTTTGGGCAATATTTCAGAATCGCTTTTTACCAACTGAAATAATTGGTTGTCACTTACTTATCAATGTTCATTATTATCAAATCAATGTTGATTTTGATCAAATGATTCGTATAAGCAGTGAAAGAAAATTAAAATCTTATATACATTGCGATTCTTACTCCTACACTGTTAAAAAAAGTAATTTTAATCGAAAATTCTATGTAAAAATATACTGTTCTATGTAATATTTGAGTAAAATAAAGGCGATCCTACTTTGTTATTATC
>NC_090744.1:34488533-34518533 GCF_036898095.1 Palaemon carinicauda
GATTAACTTTAACTTTTAGAAGATTATGTATTGCTATCCCTGTAAACATGACTAGTTGTAATCCAGTTACGAAGGAAAGCTTACTTTAATATATAAGAGGCTCATTTGCTAATCAAACTGGACTGGCAGAGCCCATGCTTATAAAACATCAAAGCAAATGTTTCCAAAGATAAATAAACGTGTAGCAGCAATAAATAAAATTACGTCAGAAATTCCGAGAAGTGGAATGTCTGTAACTGGTTTATAACTCGAAAAGAATATGGGATCCATTATGGGTCATTACAAGGAAGAGCTACGCAAAAGGGAAAATAAAAAAAAGTCAGAGGTTGGTAGAGAAGACATTTGCACAACCAAATTATGGCGTTTCGGTATACCAGTATAGCATAACAGAATCTGTTTCAATTATGGACACCAAAGTTTCTTATTTGCCCGAAGAATTGTTTGATCGTGAGGAAAAACGTTATTCTCTCTCTCTCTCTCTCTCTCTCTCTCTCTCTCTCTCTCTCTCTCTCTCTCTCTCTCTCTCTCTCTCTCTCTCTCTCCTCTACGAGAAAAGGGGAAACAAATTTTTAATATTTTATCTTTATCACTGAAACAAGTTGGATCTAGTTAACAGCACATAACACGAAGTATGACCAGTCTCAAACATTACTTATTTCTTGGAATAATGTAGGCTATACATTGCACGTTAATAACAATCACATCGTCAGGTCACTGATAGGTTATTTTGAGTCAGGCTTCTGTGTTTCTGTAATGCCTCCAGATGTGCTTCTAGATAGATGCTTCCTCTCATACATGTGCCCTGCTTAGTTATAAAAGGTTTTAAGTTCTTGGATGAGATGTATGAATTCATGTGTTTGCTCCTATAAGTATATAGTTTTTGAAGTCTGATTCATAATCAATTTGAGTTTCCTTCAAAATGGATGAATGGCTTCTCTTTCAACTCCGTCTTTGCAGCTAGTCCTTTCATGTACCATTCCAATGTTCGCAAAAGATCAGGAATAATTATGCAGCATAATTTAATTTATTGGATTGTGCTTTTATTTCATAGAGTATTATGGTTATGATGCTCCGTACTTGAAGCTGATAACTACTACTTGATTTTCGAGTACAGATTATAACACACAGATGCCAGCGGACATCAGCTTCGGACATTTCTTCTGGTCTTTGTCTGGTAAAAGGAGTAGAAATCCTGGTAGTCAACTTCATCTGGTACCACTGTTTGTATACCATATCAACTTCCCCCATTCCAGCGCTTATGACGTCATTATCTTTCAATTTAGATATGGTAGCAGTGTTTATCCGACAGACACTGTTCAACCGTGAGGACACCCCTTAAGAATGATTACGATAAGCAGATTTTGCAGGACATGTAGTTCGTACAGTAGAATAACACTCTAGTATCTACGTGAAAAGCTGTATATTTTAATTTCGAAATAGAGTACGTACTTGTGATAGTTAGGATACTGGAGTATTCTTACTAAATCCCAGTTAATCAAAAATAATTTATAGGTCATCAGTACATTATGTTTTTATTTAAGTTATAGATCATCTTTAAATTAAAATTGTATTGAATGTTGAATAATATTGATATCTAAATAGTTTCCTTTTATATGAAGCTCAACTATTAAAAGCAGGTAAAAATTTAATTTGTTTCTTGCCAATATCCAATTAAATTGTGTAATTGGTTAAATATTTGGGGTGTGCAACATTTTTCTAAACTGAGAATTTTGGTAACTTGGGTGATTGTGTGCAATTACTTGTCCTAGGTTGGTTTATTCTACAGGTAATGTTTATTGTATTAGACCTTTAGAAAAAAAGGACAGAATTTACATGACATATTCTAGGTAGGCCTAAACTCTCTAATAAGGCTTAAGCATGCATCACTACTCCTATATTATGGAGGACTTGGTGGGAAGCTAGGATTTTAGAATATTTTAGCCAATCCATTTTTGCATAAAAAAGAAATCTAGTAGTGTTCGTATTGTTTTATTGTGTTGTGCTATATTCTGCAAAATTGTCGTTTTACGATTACGACCACACTACATACCCCAATAGTAATGAGGGTTTCCCAGGTGGGAATCAAGGTTTTGGGTTGGATAAAGTGAATACTCATGATTTACAGAAGGTAGTAATGTCAGAATCTTACAAACTAACAAGAAAAGTAAGACAAAATTATTTTCCACGCAAATATAAGTGTTAAACAAGTGCGACAGAGGTACTTCTTTCTAAACCTTTACATGATCCAATTACAAGCGTCACAATTTGCTGTCCTCCATATGGTTTTTGCTCGTCCGTAGCTCGCTTCGCTTGCAAATAATCCATCTCGCTGCTCCTCTGTTCTGGCCAGCAGGACATGGATGTGCTGCGCATGCCTAACTTGAGGGTCACCAATAAAGTATCCTAATTACCTATAATTCACATCATATCTCTAATGGTGTATGCTTCGTCAAGGCTCAATTTGCTCGCAAATAAACCACATCACTGCTCCTCTATTCTGACAAGTGATACATGGATGTGCTGCCTACGCCAGCGTTGTATATAACTATTTAAAGCACCAAAATAGGCTATGTTTTAGCATTAATAAGCTGATCTAGGATGTTACGTTTTCTTACTATATTAGTCGAAGTCTGATGTGTCTGGGTGAAAGGTAGCAATAGCATTAGAAGGACCAGCACTTGGGCAAGCTCCAAATTACACTGCAGGTGTTTTTAGGCTCAAACTTTGGCATGATAAATTAACTTACTTGGGACACGTTAATATCTCTTGAAGGAAACCATGGTTACATACAAAGTAAAGTGCAATGTATAAGTAAATAGGTCTTAGTTTTAAAACTCGTTGTTTCAAAACCACAAGCCAATAGTAGCCCAATTTCTACAGCTACCACGTTCTCATTGGAACAACATGCTCATTGACTGGAGCTGTTGTGTATGCAAGAGAAAATGGGATCAGGTCTCTCCGTACCCAGGTCACTCCATACCTAGGTCACTCCATACCCAGGTCACTCTGTACCATAGTCAGCTCACACCATAGTAAGCTCGTACCATAGTCATCTCATACCAGAATAACCAGTTATTCCAGGCTGTCGGGTAGTGTATTCTGGTTGGGTCACCGAATTTTTGTCTGGCAAAATGTACCGCTTGCCAGAACACAGCTGCCATAATATAATGTTTTATTGTGAGCGAAGCTAGCCACAGCGGAGCAAAGACCTGTTAGTGAATAATAAGTGTTAGCTTATTAACCAACATACTCGTAGATACAATTACGGTAACGTGTATACTTCTGTGATTTTTCTTCTATCTGATATTTTCATGTCAAGTTTTGACTTAATGTTCATAATGCTGGTGCACATCAATTATGCTCATAGCATTGTACCACTGTACAGCAAGAGTCCTGTTTTGTCAATATTCAGAGTTAATTGCAAATGTGCCTCGTATGAATATATATGATCAGCTCTAAGTTCTAATGGATATCCTTGTTAAGATAAATGCCATTTTCTATGGTATTTATAAGCTACCCACTTGTAGCAGTCAACTATATTGCAATTTGGGTACAACATGACATGGAGTCATGGAAATTTTCAGTGTGCAATGGGGAGGAATCAAGTTGAGTAGAAACAAACATACGAATGTAACAAGCTATTCATTGTTGACATTGGGCACATCAACAATAAATTGGAAAAATATCATACTGTGGTTTGATTATTTTTTCTCATATGCATTTGTTTGGATAATGTATTGAAGAAATTTTATGTCTTGCGGTTTACTTAAGTAAATTGTAGATTGGAATGTAGGTGGAGACAAAATATAACCATAATCTTCACACCAGAATTCGTCACCCATTACGTAAGATTGCAAAAATAATGTACAATGTACAAGGTGTGTCCTAGAGTAGGCAACAGGTCCTTACCTAGCTAACCTGAACTCCTCTCCCACCTAGTGAAACCAAAGAAAATGCAAATTAAATCAGGCTAGATGGCTGCATCTACAGCAGACATGACCTTCCATAATCTAGCCTACAATGTTCTATACAGCAAATAAAATCATTGTCCAGACATAAAATCCAAGGCAACCCTTTGAAGGCATTACTACTCATTGCTGTGTATTATATAAAAAAAAATGGGCCCACCTCATATATTTAAACAAGATTTAATTTTGACTACATTACCACTTAACCAGAATTACAGGAATGTGTACTGAGCTTAACCTAACCCAGGAGGCTAGATCCTCGCCTAGCCAGACTAAGACCAACGATCTCGACCCTTTACCTAATTTGTCTTACAATGCTGTAGATTGAATCCAACTAGGAGTATATAACCCAACGTGACATACAACACTTTAGATAAATCAAATTATGGAAGTATATCATAAGTTAGCCTACCACAAGACACAAATTCCTGTTCAAAATTTAACTCAAATAATAAAAGCTTTACTTTACATGCACAACTAACAAAATTCACAGCATAAACCTTGGTAACTGGATCATACTTAAATATCTTATCAAAACTGAATTTGGTTGTAATGTGTGGTAGGTTGTTAACTGATTTGGCATATTTTGTTCTAAATCTAGGGAGGCACGGAAATAATAACTTATAAAAGTTATACAAATGCTGAAAGAACTGTTGTCTCAACCTTTTTGCTGCTTTAGAAATCAAAGGCGAATAATTGTGCTTATGCTACTGTTATATGAGTTTAGGACCGTTTTGTTAATATTTTTCTTGACATATTTACTAACTGACCTTCTGACCTAAATGAAGCTTCCGAACGTTTTATGCTATAGGTCTCGGAAATGTTTATATAATAGCAATTTCTTAGTGTAAGGAGTTACTTAATGGCTGATGTGTTAGTAGAAAGTGCCTGTGTGAAAAAAGTATGTAATTGTAAGGTCCTCTTCATTTACTCACTGGCTACCATGTATCTAACAAGAACTTTAGGGGAATACAATCTAGTTTTAGTGGTGTTTGACTAAAGCAAGTTTGGTGTAATCAAGTTCTATACAATGCTTAATAAATGACATAGAATCATTGACTAAGAAAAGGGGCAGTTACAAGGGTTGAAGACTCCAATCAATGAGGACGACCACCAAGCACCTAGACTAGGTTAGGTGGGTGTTGTTTAGACAAGATGCATCCCAGTCTTCACTGTTTTCTCCACCCAAAACCTAGGTTTCCTAGGACACAACTGTGCTATTAGTTTTTTTCACCTGGTTGTTAGAGTGGTTATTTTTATATAGTATAATGCATTAAATTTCGTAAAATACCCCTTCCTCTGGGGATCCATGATAATTTCACCATTCAAATGGTTGAGTAACGTAACAATTAATGGTTTGAGCCAATAATAGTTTGCTAATTATAGGAAGTGGGTGATTAGTATTATTCATTGAAAAATACTTGGCAATAGGGATTCATATATTCTTAAAACTAAACTCATGATCGTCTACCCATTAATGACAATCAATAGATTTTATTGTATATGACCATACAAAATGGTGGAAGATTTTTCTAAATATTTAGGCCTTTTTTTTTTTTTTTAATATCAGGTGTATCTGGAGCAATGAGCTAAGGGAGACAAAGTTGAAGGCTTATAATTTTACTGCACTGCAATGAAAGTATAGACTAAGAAAACCAGGTAGCTGCAGTAACTGGAATTCTAAAGGTAAGGTTAATAAAGAGCATTGTTAATTAGATTTGAATGGTATTAAAAAAAGTCTTGTTTGTATATCGAAGTCAAATTGAAATTTTATTTAACCTTTTATATATTATGATAGCTAGAGATTGTCAAAGTTTGTCGATTGGCCCAGATTTAATCTAAACAATTTCATTCCTGGCTGTTCAAGGCAGAATTTACTTGTTAGAAATTACACTATGATTGTCTTCTATCTGTACTGCATTGACAATTGAAAGTGGGACTAATTCTAGATTTTGCTCATTGAAGGGAGTTTAAGGTTATAAGTGCTCTGGTAAGAAGACTTAAGTAGTATTGGATTACTAATGAATTAAGGTGGGATTTGATTACCAATAGATCAGGATTGTGTTGGATTTCCAATGTTTGTTCCTACACAAATACAAATCCTCAACTTTTAACAGGAGTACGATTTCAACCTGGCTGGAACTCAAAGGTTAAATATTCTGTAATTACTGGCCAGCACACAGAAACCACCTTTGACTTCAGCCACCGGGTAGTACATATGTACACTGTCTCTCTCCCAATCTTGATTTTGTGTGCGTGATGGAAAGAACCATGAGGATATGCAGTTCTGCCCTAGGGTTGCTGGACCCAAGTGCAGAACCTTATTGGGCAGGAGCCATGTAGATCCTCATTCTTTGTGCACCTTTGGCATTCGGTATGACAGTTGGTTGTCAAACCCCACCCCCTAACTAGTATAAGGATCAGCCATCAGTGTATGGGATGGTGTCCTGAAAAAGTGGAAAAATAAGCCGTCAAGGTCATCTTTGACATCTAGCAAGTCTATGGGGGTTTTCTTCTTCTAACAGTCGAATTGTAAACTTTTCTCAGTCCCCTTCCTCTAGGGTGGTGAAAAGAAAGATAATTCTGATCTCCCTCTTGGATAAGCCATGAGAGAGACAGTGGTAGCTGGTTTCCCAGGAGAGGCAGCTATTTCCCGCTCTTCACCTATTAATGAGGCTTAGACCTAAGTTGACAACAACACTAAGGAAGCAGCCATTAGAACACACTGTCCTAACATAGGCTTCGAGGCCATCTCCTTGAAGCATAAATTGCTGCAAGGCTTGGGTTCAGGCTGGGAACTTCCTCACCTGCCACACAATGAGAGGAAATATTTTATTTGGACCTCTCCTCTTAGTTTGCAATCCCAGTGGAAACATCGACAACGACTTTGAGGAATGAGAAAGGGACCTCGAACTTCTGCGACTAGTCTTATTTCATAAATTTTACTTTCCGCTTTGGATTCGCCAATGTCTGCACACCATACAAAGGTTGGAAGACAGTCACACTTTGAAAGTGGGTCATCATATCATTAGATTGTTCAGTGTACTATGAACCTTGCATGCTATCCCTCACAAAGTAGCCCACACACCCCCCTATATGCACACACTCATCACTGTAACCTACACACGCTCACACGCCACGTTCACCTATTTGTGCACTCATTGTGCTTAGTTTTACTAAAAGGCAAATCACCTGTGTGCTCTCCTATTTATGTGAACCATCAGTCTCCTGCACGTCCACCTGTTTGCTTTCACTTCCACGAAGGCACCTTCTCTGTGGCATGTGCACCCTTCAGTCAAGATAAATTCTGTGTGCAAATCCTCTTTTACTATATTATAGTGAGCTCTAATGAGATTGAGCACTCCTCTGACTCAACTTCAGTCTCACAACTCCACACACTCACAACTCCGCACTCTCACAACTCCACGCATTCACCGACTTAAGGATGAGGATTCACCATTGCAAGTGGGCTCATCTAGTCTTTCCTCTATCTACTCACGATCGCTCACCTAATCATTTTATGGTACAAGAAAATACATTGACCTGTATGCACTCTCACCAGAGGGCAGTCCCCAGTTATGGAATGCCCCCAGGATCCTGATTACTCTCCCGTTTGATACTCATCAATGTGCAGGCACTCGCCTGACAGTGAGAAGACACCCCTCATCCCTTGAAAAGCCAGTGTCTCATAAACAACCATCAGCAGTCCTTCCAATGGTGCAAAAAAGCACACTGGTCAGCAGCAACCATTAACTATCGTAGTTGTTTTAGTTGCACACATATTCAAAATCACATTCTTTATTGAATGCTTTAAATTACCTATTTTACAATCCTCCTATTATCAATAACCTACAAAAATCTGTGTAATATATAAAGTCATTTTCCTCATAAATGCAGTACAACGCTAAGTCCTACTCCTATGATATTATTAGAATTATAAGATATATGGCTTAACATAAGGCATTGTTTGTCATTCAATTATTAGAATCAGAAGAATTTCATCTACAGTATTCTACTATCATTTTGGTTTTTGTGCCTCAAGATATCTTCCCCGTCTCTTTGTCTACAGATCCTATTTCTGGCCGAGTCCCTCCTATCCAATTTGATGGGACACTAACAACAGATAGAATACATCTTGCCACATTTACATAGTGGAAAACAGTAATCCTCGGGTCACACGAGACTGCCAAGCTTTAGAACTTGTTTCTCTTTTCCTGACCCTCATAACCTTCAATCCATCAAAAGTCTGGACTGTCACTTCCTTAGACTTTACTACACGATTTTCCTGCATTATTTTTTGGGGGGGCCGGACTACGTCAGGGCATTGGGTTGTCAATCATATTGGTAGTTACACACACACACACATACACGCACACACACACACACACACACACACACATATATATATATATATATATATATATATATATATATATATATATAGATATATATATATATATATATAAAGTGTGTGTGCACGTGTGCGTATGCGAGTGATAATACTCGAGTGAAAGAAAAATTACGCTTACTCTTACCCTGTCAGTAAATCCTATTTTTGCTCTGAATTAACACAACTTTTTTAGTTAATTGTTTATGACACCACGCATTCCATTTACTCCCAAATAATGCAATCCTGCAGTTCTCATCATCTTGCACAGTAATTAGGTGGTTATTTAAATTCTGGGAAAGCAATCACTTTGCAAGATATGTTGAGGAAGGGGGAAGGGGTTATAAAAAGAAAATAGCTCGGTTACCTCACCAAACGTCTTGGAACTGACATGTCTACGTAGTCAACCGAACAGAATTCGTGATGCCAGCATACGTAAACAAAAGTTCGTGATGCCAGCATACATTTGATATACTGTATATTTAAAATATACTTAATTAAAAAATTAAGTGATTACTATTTGTAAATTGCATATTTTATGGACACTTTTGAGTAATTAATCCATTTTTAATTAAGTATATTTTGAATATACAGTAGATTAAATGTACGGTAGCATCACGAACTTCTGTTTATGTACGCTGGCATCATGAATTCTGTTTGCTTGACTATGTTGACATGTCAGTTCTAAGTCGTTTAGTGAGGAAACCGAGCTATTTTCTTTTTATAACCCCTTCCCCCTTCTCAACATATCTTGCTAATTATTGCTTTCCCAGAATTTAAATAACCACCTAATTACTGTGCAAGAAGATGAGAACTGCAGGATTGCATTATTTTGGAGTAAATGGAGAGCGTGGTGTTGTCAACAATTACCCTTTTTTATATAAACATTTTATTGATTTGTGTGTTTAACCAGGTATCCGCTGTGGCGTAAAGTAGAATGTTTTATGTAGGAAATAGGATTTATGGTCTCTGGAAGAAAATTGCAGGGATTTTAGATGATTTTAGGAGCTCCTGTTAAACGGTGGATTACCGGGGGGCAGTGAAATATTTCCTTGTTAGGGATTAGGGGGCAATACTTTTCCACTTCACAAGATAACCTTTCGGTTGTCTTTCTTGTCCTTTTTTATAGTTAATCATGCATAAACTTTTACTGAAAGTATATTCTTGATATTGAATTGCACAGCATAATATTTTAATAGGACTTATATATCTGTAAAATTAACATCTTTTATTTACTTTTCAGACTAGAATCATCAAAAAAGGAAATAATTTATAACCTGCTCAACACAGAAAACTAAACTGCGAGTGTGCACTTATGATGAAGATCAGCAGCGAACAATCTTGTATTTATTATAGAATAAAAAATCCAGAAGTTTTCTGAGGAAGGCAAAATAGTAGACGAATTACATTATTTTCTGATTTCAAAAGGAGCACCAATAGTCTCAATGAAGTGCCAGCCTGTTATCAAATTCTTATGAAGTATTAGAATACCCTTATTATTTTGAAATTTTATTGCAGCGTCTTACCGAACAATTATACAGCTGTAGGTTCCCTATGAATGGCAGACTATAGATTCAAAACTACCGCGGTGGTGCCGCCATCGCTGATGTAGGTGGCGTCATCTCCCTCCACTCGAGGGAGCTATAGGTACAACTGTCCAGGTAACATCAATTCGTTCTCTGCCGGCTTCTGGTGAACATCGGTGGTCGGTGCAGACTTTTTTCTTCATTTGTTGGGAAGTATTATCTCTCCAATATCGGTGAAGTATTCAACTCTATGTTTTTAGGATTGAAGCTGAATTTCTTTCCTGCAATTTTGTGGTCTTACCATCATGTCGGACTCTAGTCCTTCAGTAGTTAGGTTTTGCTCCCGTACAGAGTTGCCAGGTTTTCTAAATGAGGAAAGGCCAACTTCTAATCAACAAAAGCTTTAAAAGGGCAACCTATTAGTAGAAAAAGGCCAAATATACAGTATTATTTGACTCGCCTTTTTTCATATTGCTAACGGCCAACCAATTTAAAAAAAAAGGCCAAGTTGAGGTCTTTTGGCCTGAAAAAAGACCAAACTGGCAACCCTGCACCGGTAGGTGCAAAACTAGGTTAGTTAAATTAATTTATGATTCGCACGCTAAGTGAATTAAATGTAGGGGTTGTGAGAGTTCTAGAGAATCTACTTGTGATGAATGCAAGGTTCGGAGTGAACAACAGTGGAAATTTTTTGTTTCTCACTCGGGGAAGATAATTAAGAATAGGAAGAGGATGGCGGTTGTCAGAGCTGAAAGTAAGACTAGTTTAGTTTCTTCGGCTTCTTGTATTGAAGCTTCTGCTCCTATTCCTTCTCCTTCTCCTCATATTATGTCTTCGATCTTGAGTCCTCCTACTCCTGTTCCTGTAACTCCTTTGCCAACTTCCCGTAGAGTTTCTCCTGACACCATTGCCAGCCTCGAGTCTAAATTTGAAACGAAATTTGATGTATTAGCTAATACGGTGATGCAGTTAGGTTTATCTGTAAAGTCTTTCATAGGAAAGACTTCTAGTAAAATGAAAAGTGTCAGTGCAGTGCATCTGAGGGGGTCTCTGTTTGTCCAGATAGTTCTCCTAGACGTAGGTCACTGTCCCGCTCCCCCGCCTTAGGGAGAAGCCATACCGGAGGTCCAAGGGAGACTATCGGGGTTTTCCCACAGACAGTCGCTTCCTCTGTCAATCCTGTGGTGCGACAGCAGGATTCGACAAAACACCATTGGAAAGTTGTGTAGTTAGGTAATCAGTTATTGACAGAGTCGAGTGATTCGTCGCCGGTTAGACGTCGTAAGTGGCGTGATTCTTCAGTCTCACGTCCGTTGAAGAGACATTCGACTGAAGAGGTGCTATATCCGCCCCCTGTGAAGAGGTACAGAGAAGTAGATATCTCTCGCCTGTCGAGTAGCGTAGCTACATGGACTTCGCCTCGTATTCTTACGACAGCAGCGACAGCTGCCTTCGACTCGGTTGTGGAGCGACTGATTCTGAGTTCGTTGAGATCTTCGACTCATCAAGCTGTCGAAACTTTTCCTTCGATTTCGCATGCGACAGATCATTCAACTGGCGCGAGACCTCCGGTGGTGATCGTGTCGAAATCCACGAAGGTTGGCGAGTTACGTCGACAGTTGCAAGGGCTGATGAGCTGGACGAAAGAAAACAAATTCTTGAAGAAATAGTGGCCAAGATTCTGTCCCCTCCGGAAAAGAAGTCTACTAATGACTTGCTTGCCCAGTCTTCTAAGCGGGTTAAACCCTCGACTGTGACGATTACCGCCTTGGAATCACCCTTGCAGAAGAAACCCTTTCGAGGGGGTAGGTCTAGACCGTTCGTCAGGCCTCGATCGAATTTACGACACCCTACTAATTCCTCGACCAAACCTGACACGAAATCATCCAGGTGATTTTTCAATCCTTCATGCTCTGATAGGGAGCAGATTGAGTCTTTTTTGGGAGGAATGGGTGACCCAAATTCTCTGGTTCGGTTACTCCATTCCTTTCATAGACACTCCGCCTCTATCCAATGTTCCAATCACATTACCCGCCTGCTCGTCAGGCTCGGAGAAGTTTGTAGCCTTAACCCGAGAAATAGAGATTCTCGTGCAGAAGGCTGTCATAGAGGAGATAAGTGACAGACCATCCCCGGAGTTTAACAACCGTCTGTTCGTAGTCCCCAGGTCATCGGGGGGCTGGAGGCCCGTAGTACTGGATGTAAGCGCACTGAATTTGTTCATCCAGAAGACCAAATTCAATATAGAAACAACTCGTTCAGTGTTGGAATCCCTTCGTCAAGGGGACTGGATGGTATCCCTGGATATGCAGGACGCATACTTCTACATTCTAATTCACCAGGACTACAGGAAATACCTTTGGTTTATGTTCATGGGCAAGACCTACCAGTTTCGAGCTCTTTGCTTCGGCCTCTCGACAGCACCGCAAGTATTTATGCGAGCGTTGACTCCTCTGGGAAAGTGGTTACACCTGGCCAGGTTACTCTGATCCCTCGATTTGTTCAAGGGAAAATGAACGTGTTGGCAGACGGACTAAGTCGCCTTCTTCAAGTACTGCCGTTGGAATGGATATGTGGCGCGCAGGATCATATTGGCGCGCAGGACCAACTTGGTGCACACGAACAACTAGGCGCACGCAATCAGTTGAAGTGCGCGAACAACTCTCATGGCAGAGTTTTTCGAACTCTTGTTGCGCGAAGTGTTCATGAGTGCACAACAGTTTTACTCCTATGACAGAATTTTCGAACTCTCGTCCCTTGAATTGTTCGCACGCGCCCATCGTCATTAAGAGTTTTACTATGATAATAGAGGGATGCCTGCTGCCTAAGGGTTTACTAATATCTATAGGTAACTATGACACAGTTCCTTTGGGTCCTGGTCACGTAACACGATTCCTGAAATTTCCGTCAGGAATCAGTGACAGAGTTCCTACGGGTTCTCGGCACAACATTCCTTAAGGTCGTTAGTAAGGTATTCACAAATAGATTCTGAACCCCTAGGTTCTCATCCGAATCTCTCGGTTCCTGCGATCCAGAGGTTTCTGAAAACTCTATGGTCGACCTCCCCCCCCTCTATGGGATGGGTCTTCCAAAGGTGTGATTTGTTACGCCCCTCTACTCTCACAGCTGATTACTATATCACCTAGTCTGGTTTTGTCAGCACCGATCCTTTCGTTTTCGAATGAACCACCATCACATTTCCTCCACCTTCCCACTTCGAGTGGTTTGGTTAGCAGACGGAAATGAGTGAGGAATAAAAAAATATTTACATTCCAGTTCATTTCCCTGGCAGGCCTTGCCTGATTTAGACGGTAGTTTTTCTCACTAGCGAGAAAGCGTTTGATGGCAACCCCTTCGGGTAAGCGGTCGATGGCAATTATGTTTGGCATTCTTGAAGCAAACTCCCACATACGAGACTTCATCCTTTTGGGGAGACTCGTTCCTGAGAAGTTCTTACAGAACTTCAATGGGTATTGTTTAAACTTCATGAAGGCCGTAGGCCGTCCTGGAGCATGCGCTCTACCCAAGACAAAACCACGAGGTTATTGTCTTAAACTCGGTTCTACCGTTTGATGGAGGCAGCCTCCCTCATCATTGTACCCTGGGTATAACGACTTGCTTTTTACGCGATAGGCTTCTGAGACCTTTTTATTCTATCCTTACAGGGTTATTGTTTCGAACAATTATTCCCAAAGGAACATTGTTAGCTGACGTTAAAAGAACGATAGCAACAGCGTGGACAACTTTTCATTACGTTTACGAATGTTTCTAACTCCACCCACAGGTAACCAGACATCCGTGTCTGTGTAATGAACACTGGGTAGCTCCTCACATAAAGAGGAGGGGTAAACTAAAGGTGAAATGATCGCCTCTATAACTGTATATTGTGTTTGAGAACATGTTCGCTCTCATTCAAGAAAATATTACAGTTAGTCAACGATCAAAATTCTTTCGGCAATAACGTGGCAGCTTTCAAGAAAAACCTGAAGACTTATCTCTTTGGAAAGTGTTATAATAGTGATCAGAAAACTATTAAGCCAGAATAGAAATGCTAGCGAATAACTGAAAAGATACAGAGCAAAATATAAACTGGAAAAAAATTATTTTCACACATCAAGGCCCACCTGAACAGACTCTTAGTGTCTGATGGAGGGCGAGAAATAAACCCCTAAAAGTAAGTAATGTTGCAATTCGTCACACATACATTATTCTCGCAACTTTTCTAGGAAGTCTTGGGAGGTCTAAATATGTGTTTGCTACGCATCATTTGAAAGAAATCGAAACAGGGTTTGAAGATTGTAAGTTTCTCGGTCCACTTTCGGTAGCTGGCATAGTGTTGGGAGGAACGACATAGGGGGTTGCTCCCTCTGTTAGCCTATGTTTCGCCTTGTAACAAGGTTGGCGAGTTTAAGGGAAGTCTGGGGGTACAATGTACCTGGAGTACTCACCAATCATTTTAGTGTTAGTTTTGGTGGGTAAAAGCTTTTATTTCGGTGTAGGTGACAGTTTTTTTTTAAGTTGGTTATTTCTGGTCTTAGCTCAGGGCAAGGGCGATATTTTCTTATATCTTCGTTCAGTCAGCGGTGAACACCATGACTACAAGGATCTTCCACTCCATGTAGAGGCACCCATTGGTCATATTCCAAGCCTTCTACTATGTAAGATGAACACCGACCAGAGGCAATAGTCTCCTGCAGTAGCTCTCTTACAAGGTAAGGTAAAACAGGCACTAACAGTGCTTTTGTGTATACTTTATTTTCAAGAATCGTATATGATTGTTGAAGTAAAACTTTCATACACAGCCCCCCATCCTTGCAATGGGTAATCAGCTGTATAATTGTTGGTAAGACACTGCAATAAAAATGGAATTTTCATTATAAAATGAAATTTTATTGCATACTTACCGAACAATTATTAATCAAAGCTCTCCCTCCTCCCCACTGGTGGATGGCTGGGCAGAAAAAATTGATGTTACCTGGACAGTTGTACCTATAGCTCCCTCGAGTGGAGGGAGATGACGCCACCTATATCAATGATGGCAGTGCCACCGCAGTAGTTTTGAATCTATAGTCTGCCATTCGTAGGGAACCTACAGTTGTATAATTGTTCGGTAAGTATGCAACAAAATTTCATTATATAATGAAAATTCCATTTTTTTTATGGGAATCAGTTTTTAAGGTCTTAAATAGTATTACTAAGTATTAGAAAGCTAATATTAATAATTTTCCCAAAATATCAATATTTTAATTATTCTGGTCACGTGTAACATTCTAGATACTTGTTTGCCGTAGTAAATCTCATATATTTTTATATACATCCAGTGAACGGGCATCTTTGTTTTAAAACATTAC
Organism: Palaemon carinicauda; assembly: GCF_036898095.1. NCBI lineage: Eukaryota > Metazoa > Arthropoda > Malacostraca > Decapoda > Palaemonidae > Palaemon > Palaemon carinicauda. Next base: position 34,503,766 of record NC_090744.1, read on the forward strand.
AATGACAAACTTATTATCAAAAGGATAAAATCTTTTGTCTACTGGTTTCTAGCGTTGCATATTTTCTTATACAAAAGATTGAAATAGGTGCCTAGTTGGCTACTCAAGTCTAGAATATAGTCTATATAGTTAATAACAGTTGTAGTTTGGGTAATGTCACTAATTGAATTGATGTTAAAAGATTCCATGAAAGGAACAGTAATTTAATATGAGTTCGGGGAAGAATTATTTTTTTTAGGTTCTAAAGAGAAGGAACCCATTAGTGAAGTAGTTTTAAGTCAACAGTCAGAGAATATTCCTTAAAGCAGATGTTCTAAGGGTGGTTTTATTGTCAAACTTCTTGCCAAAGAGTTGGTTTGGCGTATTATTCAAAGACTGGGTGATTTGAAAGTAAAACGTTGTCAAAAAGTGGGCTTAACGTATTATTTGATGTCTCGAAAAGTGGTTTTAATGTAAATCTTTATGTCAGAGTGGGTTTAAACGTATTTTCAAGTCCTAGAATGGTTTTAATGTAAAACTTTGCTAAAGGGTGTGTTTAATGTATTATACCAAGTCTTAGAGTGGTTTTAATGTAAGCTTTCATGTCAAAGAGTGGGTTCAATGTATTTTTCAAGTCTAAGTGGTTTTAATGTAAGATTTTATGTCAAAGAGTCAGTTTAACGTATTATTTAAAGTCTTAGAGTGGCTTTAATGTAAAACTTCATGTCAGAGATTGGGTTTAACGTATTATTTCAAGTCTTAGAGTGGTTTTAATGTAAGATTTCATGTCAAAGGGTGGGTTAAACGTATTATTTCAAGTCTTAGGGGTTCTAATGTAAAACAAAATGTCAAAGACTGTGTTTAACGCATTAGTTCAAGTCTTGGTTTTAAAGTAAAATTTCAAAATTATTCTTGAAAGGTTTAAAAGCGTAATAATACTAAATGAAAGGGTTAAGAGATTGCGCCAGAAACATCTTATTCTTGATACGTAGGCTAAAATTAACGGGTTGTGGGAAGGAAGGAATTGCAACTTTGGCACTGCTTCGAAAAGGGACATAGTAATGGAGGAATTGCAACTATGGCACTGCTTCGAAAAGGGACATAGTAAGGGAGGAATTGCACCTAAAGCACTGCTTCGAAGAGTTTCATGATAAGGGAGGAATTGCACCCAAGGCATTGCTTCAAAAGGGACATAATAAGGAAGGAGTTGCATCTTTGACACTGCTTCGAAAAGTAACATAATAAGGGAGGAATTTCAACTAAAGCACTGATAAAATAATCAGGTAGTAATCAATTATTTAGAACAATAACAGAAATACTTTCCTATAGGGAGGCTCAAAGAAAATACTATGGGGTTCTTATAAATATTTAGTGTGTGAGAAAGATGAATGTAGCATTTTGAAGGAGTATTTTAAAGTTTATTACTTTTTAGATAATATTTACAGAGATTTGATGGCAAAGTTATGGTTGAAGTTTTCCAATGTAATAGAAATGTACGTTGTCTCTTTTATACTTGTCAGAAGTTGTTTTATAGTTAAAGTTGCTTTGAAAATCCAATAAATAGAATGTGAATTAAAAATGGTTATTATGGATTTTTCACATTTAGGTAGAAAAGCAAATATCAAGTGCTTAAAACAAGTAGTCTTTTATATACAATAATAATTCTGTTTAATCGCTTTCGATTTTATTACACAAATGTTAATCATCATAACTTGATTGATACGTGAGATGCTTGTTCAACTCATAATTGTACATTGGTTAGAATGATTTCAAATATTTTGTTGTAAATAATGTGTTACTCTATAATGTCAATTGCATAAGAAATGGTATGGGCGAAAATACTTGAAGATACAAGAGAAAGGACTCTGGATGATAATTTATGGCATAAAGGTGATATACCAGTGTTAATGGTATAACTGCAGATATTGTATAATCAAAGGTAAATGGCATAGCATTTTTCAACGTCAGTGTTTAGTGAGATGGACATGACGTACTACTTTTTTTTTATATAATTAGGCTCATTATTGTCAGCACTGAAAGGGTTTATTCATGATATCAAGCACAGGTACAGGGCATGTGAATAGCTGATTAGTATTAATTTCTTCATTCATAGATGAAATTGCACGTCTTAAGTTGAACAATCCTGGGATTTAGCAAGGTGCAGTTATTTCTTAATATCACTCATAAAAAATGTTAAACCCTAAGATTCTGTTAATTCCTCAAACGGGAGATACACAGGTAAGACGAGTCTTATATGAGTTTGACTGTAAACAGCCTTTATTTCTATTTAATAAAAATACTCGCAAAATTTACACAGAATCACATTGTTAGCAATATTGATGATAACAGCAACGATACAGACTTTGTGTGCTTAGCAAGTACTACTACTACTACTACTACTACTACTACTACTACTACTACTACTACTACTACTACTAATAATAATAATAATAATAATAATAATAATATAGATCAAACGAGGCTTATCTAATTTACTGAGTGGAGGTTCTTTCAGTCAAGCTCTTATCATCTAAGATTGGTCTTGCCTATATATTTCAATTTCAAAATGAACAAAATCATATGGTTAATTATTTTCATATTGGGCAATATTGAAAAATACCTACCAACTCCCTTTGCTAAAACCTAATATTGCTCCACTTAGGACGTTTGATTTCCCTTATGGATGAAAAAATTTATTCTTATCAGATAATCAGAAAAGTTGCACTCCCAAATCGGGAATAAATCCTTTCCAGCTTTGATTATAAGGAGCTTAGGATACGACAATAGGATACGACAGTAGTAGTCCTTAATGCACACTTTATTAACCACCGACGTTCAAAAATGCAGGGCCATCTACCTTTACATATCTTAATATATGTAATTATACCCTTAGCAGTAGTATGCCACACCCTGCTATGAATTTTCATTCAGGACCTGTGCTCTTATATCTTCGAGCATTTTAGTCTATACTAATTTTTCTTATGCAATAGAGCTTATCAAGTAGAGTATTATTTCCAAAGAAATATTTGAAATTATAATTTTGAAATAATGATTTTAAAATATCTTTTCATATTGTTCTGTTGGGATTTGTTGTAATAATGTAATATTGGTTTGTTGGCATTTAGGTTGTAATAATATACCAATTTAAATACTTATTTATATTTTTGTTATATCAAAAATATCTTAAGAATTCCTAAATAAAATACATATGAAAAGTATATTACAATTTTTATTAAAGTTACCCTGGTATACAATAAAAGAACATATGAAACTAACAACGAAAACTGAAAATCGGAAAAATTTTAATCAATAGAAAAAAAAAAATGGAATGAGAGGGAGTATTCTCCCAGAATGAAACCTCATATGAGTGAGTGTTCCCCCTATACGGCCCCCAACCCCTTCTAGCAGTAGAAAATGCTTTATTCCCCACAAATAATGGGAAGAAAGGCTCATGAAATAGTCTTTTCTCCTAACTAGCCATTGTTCATTAGGGCTGTTATTGAACCCCCACATACAGAGTTCGTTCACCCCCTACTGTGATTATAAAGTACCAAGTCAAGATGGCCGAACTGTATCTCGGTATTTCATTTTGGATCAAATTCCACTTCGTAATCCAGTTGTCTGATATATTTTTTTCCTGACTAAAATTATTTCTGTTAGTTAATATTCCCCAAAAACCCCTTATACTTATTGAATTTACAGTCTTGGATATAAAAGTACACCTAAGTATATACTTAAATTTTCCAACTAACACAATATGGCAGAAGAAAAACTTAGAAATTCCGTAAAAAACTTTTGTTGTAGGAGATTGAATGCCAAACAAGAGACAGGTTGCAACGTAATCAATCTAGTTATATAATTGAATACGAACACATTGAAGTCAATGATATATATCAAACGGATGAAACCCCATTTTCTGAAGCTTGAAACGCCCTAGATTCAAAGAAAACTTACTGTTTGTCATCAAGTTCACGAGTCGACAGTGAATGGCTTTTAGTTAAGTCACCCATCATCCAATATGACGCAACGAATGACAAGTTCCGTTTTCTTTGTTTACCTAGACAGTATCCGTTTTCATTCTTTGAAAATGTAGATACCCCCGCGTTGGGTAAGTTCCAAAGTGGGTACGCCATTACCAATGTGGTACCATAAATGAGACCTCAACTTTCGGACCATATAACTTCCTTATTAATAAATATATTTGAAATCCTTAAGTTTCTTATTTAACAATATTCATTCCTTCATATTATGTTAGGAGTAAAGTAAAAACCAATCATTTTAAATATTTAATTCGGAAAATTTAGAAAAATAAGTATATAAAGGTATAAATATATAGAAAATAATCTGTAGAAAATATTTACATTATACATAAGTAACTTTGGTGAACTGCATAATAAAGTTGAATGGCATGGCAGCATGCATGCCAATTTTTAAGGTCCTAGGCCGAAAACACCCAATAAGTGACGGGTGAAAAAGGGCACTGGCGTGGCACTCGATGAAGTCACTGGGGTGGCACTTGTTGAAGGCACTGGTGTGGCACTTGTTAAAGGCAGTGGGGTAGCACTTGAAAAAGGCACTGGGGTGGCACTCAAAAAACACTCTAGTGGCACTGATTGATGGCACACTGGTGGAGATGGGGGCCTTCCCTGATGGGCTCCTGAAGGGGGTCAAGGTCATGGGAGGGTCATCTACATCGTTGTTGTCACCATCGTCGCATGGTTCAGGCATCTTAACCATCTTCATAGGGAATTGTATCCTCTTCTTGCTTTAAATATGAGAAGAAAGATGAAATGGAGGCTCGCTTTCCGAGGAGGTGCTAGATGGGGTCAAATAGGAGAGTGCTGAGCGGGAAAAATTGCTTACATTTCCCTTGTCGATGGTGTCCACCTGGGGCACCTCACCTTGTTTCTGATAAAAACACATGTCATCAGCCCACTCAATATTATTAAAATCACTAAGAGATTCCAAAATCTTGTCGAGTCTTTTCTCAGAAGGGAATTTCTTCTGTATTTTGCCAAACTGAAAAGCTGGAATTTTTTTTTTTTTTTAATTTTCCCACTATACACTTGAACATCCGGCAGCCTAGCATAAAGATGGCAACATCACTGCATAGCAACACTATTCATCAATGTTCAGTGAAAATCTGTTTAACTTTCATTAATGTAAAAATATATAAAATTGAAATTTCAATAGTAGTGTGGTACCAAAATTGAGACCAAAAAAAATTGAAGAGCTACATCTCTGCGAGTATCTGAAGCTCCGACTTGTGCGTCCTACCCCTGTTGTATCATAACAAAGTCTTATGCGGCACACCTCGAGAATGACGCCACAGACAAAGTAACAGGCAGAAACCTGGGAAAAATTGTTTTGCGCCTGCGCCTGGTTTCAAATTTGGGGCTCGTTAACTTACCCAAGGATACGTTTGAAGCTCAGTATTTGAGGGTACATATTTTATGACTGTGTAATGAAGTAGTGCTTTATCTAAAAGAGCTATAAAACCATTAATAAATAAAGAAGGTAAAGGAAAGCCCACCAAGGCCATCCCCTGTCCCACCTAGTAATTAGAAACTTAATGCAGTTTTCTTCTGATGAAGCAATGTTACTAGGCCTTTAAATGCTTTCCTTTTCCTTCTTTTTGTGTTTTTTATTGATAATTTTACAAACAATGATATCAGGATTATGATTTAAAGATTTCAGGGATAGTTTGGAGCTATACGTCAATCGTAGGCAATCTGCCGTCGTTGAAGTAGGAGCCTTCGTCAGGTGTTGGGAAGGCTGGCGCGATGTTCTAATCGCCACGGTCACTCTGGGACGTCATGCCAAACACACTCACAGTCTATCAGATGCAGGCGTAATAGTTCTGGTCGTCAAGGGATAATTGGTTCCTCTTAATTCCTCGGCTGCTAAACGGTCCTGAATATACGCCGTCCTTCAGTTAATGTATGTGCAGCTACAACTCGTTGTTCGCCTCGAGTCTGGCAAGTTAAAGTAGGTCTTTAGACCTGGTATACTGAGTGACTTTCTAGGAAGAAGAGAAACTGATCACCTTTCACTGTTGCTTATATATCGTCGTCCTGGGCGTGTCAAGCTGTCCTTAATCACGTGACGATATCTTGGTTTTCGCGCCTCCTTTCGTCTGGGTCCCACGAGTCATTCGGAGAAGGGAACAGGACGCCGGGTGATGTTTATGGAAAATATCACTGGACTCAGCGGAATTCACTGAAAACAACTTCCTAACTCCTCGTTCGGTCTCGTCTCTCTCTACAATTCTTTCTATATCTTTACAATTACTACTAACTGCATTTGTCTCTCTATTTCTTATAAACTAATAAAACTCATGAATAAAGGCATCAATAACATACATAAACCTTCTGCATATGAAATTTATCCAAAATAAATCATTTGTCTGACACCACTTTGCCAGCTAGTAGGATTCTTATAGAATCCTCATACCACAAAATAATAAACTTATTCCTTAGGTTTCCCAGTAATAAATACTAGTAACTCATTAATCCTTTCCAACTTTTTGGAAATCAAATACTTTACCACATTATAGGTTACCACAGTAATAAGCACAATAAAAAATACATTACACATAGTTAGAAATTGTGCAACATCCTGCTTGTAAAATAGAACATAATCATTATCAAGTGGCATTGCCACATTTTCTACCACTGTTAATTTGCCTAGCTTAAAATGGTTAATATTGGCTTCATAACTCTTTGCAATGGAAGACTGATTTATTTCATAATGTAAAAACACACTTGGTACATAATAGAGATTATCAGGAATTACTACTGAGTAAGAATCTGTAAATGATTTCACGTTTTCTATCTGAAATGTTTGAGTCTTCCCATTACAAGTAACTCCTGCAGTTTTAGTATTTTGAACATAAACAAAGATCTCATTACCTAAATGTATTGCCCTGTATGGCAAACTGAAAGTTTCAAACTTACACTCTCTCATGAACTCATAATTCTCAAAGAAAATACCTTGTATACATCGAAAATTGTTTATGGGTTGTTTAATTTGCACAAAATTGCAAATGGATTGACTTTCACTTATCAATACACATTGTTCTAGTTCACCTTCCTCTAAAATAATCATCAAAAATTTATTCATATCCAATGCTAGACTAACCTTGGGATGGTTCCAAATTACTGTTGCATTATCTATTTTAACTGGGAAAGGATGTATTGTATATAGGTCAAATAAATTCATACCCTTAAAAGGAATCAATACCAACAAATACCCTTTTATTACCTTCACAGTTGACATAGTATCATACCAAAATATATCTTCTATCAAAGGCTTGAAATGGCTATTTACTATACACCAATCTATGATTTCTTTCAAAGTTTTTGGAGAAATGATAGCAGGGCTAAGTATCAATTTTTGTGTATTCATTAGTTCGTTCACAGATTCCTTATGATCACTAATCTCAAGTTCCACTTAATGAATTATCTTAAACACTCGTTCTAGGTCATCTATCTTATTAGAAACGTTTACATTAACTTGATTAATAAATTCCACCATCCTTTTGAGGTATTCTACATTCTTATTATTATTTTCTATTAGAGTACTTTAAGATTACCCTTGTGGTTAGCCCATTTCTCGATTAGTTCTACACAATCAGTTAAACCTTTTACATCGCTTTCTGTAGCCACTCCAAACAAAGCACTAAATGCACTACCTACAAAAGGTAATAAAGATCTCTTGTTTCTTTGAGGCCTGACAATGTCTTCAATTTTACCTTTTAAGTTTCTTAATAATTCTACAAAGGCAGAATCACTATGGGTTAGTAAGCACGTCCGTATTTCTTTATCTAACTGTTTCAAATGTTCTTCCCTTTCTAAAATTGAATTGAAATTAATCTTTACTACAGCAAAATCCGTTAACAGTTCACCTTTTCCATGTTTGTATCAAGGCCCCACTTTTAATGTCTATTTTGCAAGTGATATCGACCACTAGGGGTAGGATCAGAAGGAAGTTTTTCCACCGCTTCCTGTAGAAGTTGAGAGGACCATGGATTAGTTTTTACAACCTTTATATGATTCCAATGAGCATACCCTACCTCTAAACTCTGTTCATGTATCAGTTTAAATTTATTATTCTTTTCCCTTTCTAACACTCGATAAGGACCTTCAAATTTGGGAGACACCTTTTCATTTGGTCCTTCCTTTACATGTACCTTTATATATACTTGTGAGCCTAGCTTCAGGTCAGTATTGGATCTAGTTGTGTCATAGTACTTCTTATTTACCTGTTGCCCTTTTTCTAGAGATTGTCTGCTCTGTCTTATTATTTGAAAGGTTCTTTGCAGTTTCCAAACCACATAGTCCAGGTAATCATATGTGTTCCTAGGAGGTTTTGCATCGTCTAACAATGAGTTAGGCAGTCTTTTCTGATAACCATAAAGCAAAAAGTGTGGGGTTTCTCCTACCGTCTCATTCACTGTGTTATTCAAAGTAAATTGAACATCCTCTAAAGCTATATCCCAATCTTTTGTAGTTGGACTAATGATAGTTCGCAGTACATCCAGTATCTACTTATTTGCCCTCTCTACTGTCCCATTTGAACTCGGCTTATAAGGGGTTATCTCACATTTCTTAATCTCAAAAAATTCCCAAAGCTTTTTCATTACTTCACTGGTGAATTCGGGTACATTGTCCGACAAAAGTACCTTCGGGCACGAATGTCTTGTGAGTATTCTGGTCTTTAAAGCTTTTGCAACTGGAACAGCAGTTCTATCTCTAACTGGAACAATTTCTAAGTACCGAGTCAAATAATCAATGAAAACCAATATATACTTATTTCCTCTCAAAGATTTTGGAAAGTGTCCCATATGATCCATCTGAACTACCTCAAAAGGGTTTAAATTACTAGGATATTTTTCTAAAGGAGCTCTGACATTTACATGACCTTTATGCCTATTACAAGTTTGACATTCATTTACAAACTCCTTTGCTTCTTCACTGCACTTAGGCCAAAATTAATTCCTACTTATTGTTCTCAGTGTCTCTTTGATTCCTGGATGTCCTGCCAACTTGTGGGTATGTGTTATAGCTAATACTTCCTTAGTCAGTGTGTCAGGTACATATAGTCTAGAACAAGCACTCCTATCTTTAGCTTTCTTATATAATATCCCATTTATTAATTCAAAATCTGACCTAGAAGTTTCATCTTGTCGCAAATCTCCTATTATTTTCCTGATACTTGCTTGTTTCCCTTGTTCTATTTTCACTCTTTCCAAATCTAAGTCTACGACCTGACAGCTGAAACAAAAGGTGTTAGTCGTGATAATTCTTTCAGTATCCTCTTGTGCTCTAGATAATCCATCTGCTAAAGTATTAAACTTACCTGGAATGTATCTAAATTCTGGACAAAACTCTAGTACACTAGTAAACCATCGATTAAACTTCAAGTTATTAGTGAAAGCTCTCTTCGTAAATAGGTCACAGATGGGTTTATGATCAGTAAATGTATTTACACTGTGTCCTAACAAAATGTGCCGAAACTTTCTCAGTGCCAAATAAATGGCTAAGCAATCCTTTTCTGAGGTATTGTAATTTCGTTCAGCCGCATTTAAGACTCTACTTGCATAATATACTACCCTCATTCTGGTTTTTGCTTTCTGTAACAAAACTGCTCCTATTCCTGTATTTGAAGCATCACATGCTAAGTAAAACTGCTTGCTAAAGTCTGGATACACTAAGATAGGATCTTGGATTAATTTCTCTTTCAACTCTTGAAAAGCCTCCTCTTGTTCTGCTTTCCATTCAAACTCTACATCCTTCTTAGTTAATTCTGTCAATGGTTTACCTATAGTTGCAAAATTTTTGACAAATGGTCTGTAGTATCCAATCATTCCTAAAAATCTTCTTACACCTTTCTGATTTTGTGGAGCAGGATATTCCGCAAGAGCTATATTTTCCCTTCTTGCATGCGCAATCCATCAGCACTGATCACATGTCCTAAATATTCTAAAGATTTCCCCAAGAATTGACATTTCTTAATCTTTATCTTAATCCTGCCTGTATTAATCGTTCTAAAACGATTTCTATGGTTCTGAAATGGCTCTCCATATCTTTGCTAAATATAATGACATCATCTAAATAGACTGACACATTCTCTGAGTCTCCTAAGATCTGTAACATTAATCTTACAAAAGTCAATGGAGCTGATGTTAATCCAAATGGCATTATCTGAAATTCTAAGTGTTCTTTATGTGTGCTGAAGGCAGTTAATGGCTTAGATTCTTCGTCTAAAGGTACTTGCCAATATCCACATAGTAGATCTAAGGATGAGGAGATCTTTGCTCTTCCTAATTGAGCCAAAACATCATTTATTACAGGCATGGGCATTCTATCAGCAACTGTGTTCGCATTCAACTTGCGATAATCAGTCACTAATCTGTAACTTTCATCTTTCTTTGGAATTAACAACATGGGAGAATTATAAGGTGATTTAGAGGGTATGACCACTCCTTCTTCCTTCATTTTTTCTATCATTTTATCTACTATTAGACGTTGGCTGATAGGTAATCTATGATTAGGTATGAAAAGGGTTTGGCTCCATCATCTAGGATTATCTTATGTCTAAACACCTCTGTCCTACCTAACCTATGACCCGTAATTGCTATGCCCTGCCTATATTTATTTAAGGTTTCTATTAATCTTTTTCTGTACTCGGGAAAATCTATGTTATCTATCTCACTATCTATTCCTGCATCAATGTTTCCTATGGTAAAGAATGCTTCCTCCTCTAACGGAATCATCTTATGTGTAACCTCTATTCCTGTACAAAATTCGGTACCCGCTAACAAATGGAGTCTTTTATCAGAATAATTCATGACATAAGTAGTACAGGCTAATCCCTCCATCTGAACTAATGAATTATCCATTCTGACATATTCTGGCAATCTTTCTGGGGTCAATATTACATCATTATTTGTGTGTAGGTGGCTTATTAAATATACCCTAGTAAGAGTATTGGGCAGTAGTACTACATCTCTAGCTAACCTAAAACTTATTTTGTTCTCATCTGCTTTGCTGATCAGACTTATTTCCCCAGTTTGCACTTGAGTACAAAAACATGAATCTTCATCTCCTCCGTTAAGAGATTCGATTTCTCATAAGTGTCTTAACTCTTGTGAGTTCAATGAGCCTAGCAGCAAAACTTCTTGGAATTCCTTATCTATTCTCACAGATTCTTTGTCGACATTTCATTCCTTAGTATTTATGCTGCCTTCACAAGAAGTAATTTCTCCCTTTCTATGTGGAATTGCTAATTTTTCTTCGTTCTCCCTTTCTTCTGATTCTACTTTGATTTCCCTTTCTCTTTCTGAACCGGAGTGTGTTTCAACTATCGAAGCGGTCCCCTGCAAATTGGCCAAATTTGTAGTGGACTTGTCATCGACAAGTTGTAAATAGACTGCCTGATTATTTTTATTTAGAATTAGTCTTCTGTCTTGACAATCAAAAACTATGCCAAAATCTTGCATTGTTTCAAAAGAAATCAAAGCTTGAGTGGGAAATGCTACTTCTTGAAGGACCAAAAATGGCACTTGACACTTCTTCTCTAACGATTCAATGTTTAAATCTATGGCTCCTACATTGTTAACCTGATTGCCAGTTATTCCCTAAACTAATGTATCCTCACTCCTAATTGCGGAAATAGGTATATTTAAATGATCAGTCAAGGTATGGAGCCCTATGAGATTTATAGTACTGCCTGAATCTAACAAACTAAGACATTCTTTACCTTTTATCTTGATATTTATTTTAGGTAATGATTGCTGTCGGAAGGATAAATATGTTCCTGGCAACGTGGATGTACCTCTGCTACCTGCAACATCCTTCTATTCTTTGGTTTCCCTATTTCCTGGACTCCTTTTCTGCTCTTTTATTCCCTTTCTGTTACCTAGTTTTTCTTCTGGGTAATTAGTAGGGTTTGAGTTATCCTTTGCTTGTGCCTGAGGAGCACTGTCTGAGGGTTTATTATATTTCTTACCTTGGTAACAACATTCTTGGTCTGCGTGACCTCCTTTTTGACAATACTGGCAATACCTATTCCTTGGTCTAGCTCCCTTATGATGATAATTTCCTCTAGATTTATATGTTTCATTATAATTTCCTTTGCTTTGTTCATTTGACTTGTAAGGAGGCTGGTTATAATGATAATTTTTATGGTAACGTTTATTCTTACTGGACTCGTTATTTTTATCTTCCCTGTAATTCTGATACCCCTTTTGTTTGGTATTCGCCGAAAAAGTGACCTCGTCAATTTGGGTCTCGCTTTTCTGTATCACTTCCTGAATTTGGCTCAAAGTTTTCGTGAGTTTCTGGGCAGGATCTAACTTTAGGTCTTTGAAAGTCTTCCTTTCTTTTTCACCAAAGGCTGCATACAATGTACCGTAGGCCACATATGTCAGAATTTCATCTAAATCTACCAGTTTGTTATTAGCCTTACTAAACTTGGTTCTGTGTCCTACTGTGATTGTGGGTAATGACAAAATGTCTTCCCTAACTACTAAATGATTCGGAACCTGGGTATACAAACTGGGCATGGAATCGCCTTCAAATTTAGCTGAGGTAAACCTATACAAGTTCAAGAACCGATTGGTCTCGTTGGCCGATCGCCACAATAATCTGTATTCCTCATTGAACTCGTTGAAAGTTGTAATGTTTTCAAAAGCCTTACCGTTTAATGTAGGGTGAGCATCCCCTACGTCTACATTGACTAACAACATGGCCTGTTTGGTTTTTGCTACTTCATCAGTTATTTTAAAACTAGCGATCCTATTTTTTGTATCCGCTAACCACTTGTCTACACTGTATTTCTCTAATCTTTGTTTGTCGGGATTATCCCTACCTACATTTCCACAAAACCGTGTGGTTTGTGTGATCAACCCAGCGGAATTCATATCGGCGATATTTGCTCTAAAAGGACTCGAACTTTGGTTACTCAAATTAGTATTTCTAGTCAAATTTTGACGTCTTCCTACACTAGCACTTCACGACCGTCTGTCTGCAGTTAATCTCAAGTCGTACTGGTATTGTGTGAGTCTTTGGACAATATTATCAAGTCTCATAGCCCAATTTGAAAAAAGAGGAAAATTAAAACACACCAAAATTTTTTCTACGAAAGACAGATGCCCTAACTTCCTATTCTATAGAGAGACATTATTGATTATACAATAAAACAAGAGAGCGAACGAAAGCATGCAAACTACTCACATATTCATTGGTTAACAACCTCCTTTTGTTTCCCTCTATTTTCTTGAGATTATGTTTCGAAATTCTTCGACCCGTATAATGCAACACGTATAATGCTTCAACACGTATAATGCTTCAACATGTATCTGAAATAAAGGCAGTATTAGTTCAAACACTTAATATAACACGGCAAAGTATCCCTTAACGCTGCCACCATTTGTGATGATTCCTTTAGTTTATCTTGTAATAAAGCTTCACAATAAATCTTCTTATTAATTGTCTAGTATTTTTACCTTTACTTACTATTTCTTAATTGTATTTTTGTCCATTCTTGTTTAATACTTAATGAACTTCTCAGGAACTATTATAAGAAAAGTTACGTGGGTGAGGGATAGGCCTACTCGTTGCCAAATTTTTCCTTTACTAGACTAAAAAGGTTGAACAGTCACGTACATGTAGTCTTAAAAAGAATGGGTTTTATATAAGTCTGTAGCGTTGAATTTTGAAGTCTTGGCACTGGCTGAAGAGTTAGATGTTTCCTTGTTTTAATTGGGCCTATACGTCAATCGTAGGCCATCTGCCGTCGCTGAAGTAGGAGCCTTCGTCAGGTGTTGGGAAGGCTGGCGCGATGTTCTAATCGCTGCGGTCACTGGGACGTCACGCCAAACACACTCACAGTCTATCAGATGCGGGCGTAATAGTTCTGTTCGTCGTCCTTCGTTTCAAAGGATAATTGGTTCTCCTTAATTCCTCGGCTGCTAAACGGTCCTGAATATACGCCGTCGTTCAGTTAACGTATGTGCAGCTACAACTCGTTGTTCGCCTCGAGTCCGGCAAGCTAAAGTAGGTTTTTAGACCTGGTATACTGAGTGACTTTCTAGGAAGAAGAGAGAGAGATCACCTCTCACTGTTGCTTATATATCGTCGTCCTGGGAGTGTCAAGCTGGACTGGACTCAGCATAATTCACTGAAAACAACTTCTAACTCCTCGTTCGCTCTCGTCTCTCTCTACAATTATTTCTATATCTTTACAATTACTACTAACTACATTTGTCTCTCTATTTCTTATTAACTAATAAAACTCATGAATAAAGGCATCAATAACATACATAAACCTTCTGCATATGAAATTTATCCAAAATAAATCATTTGTCTGACATAAGATTAGAGAGAGAGAGAGAGAGAGAGAGAGAGAGAGAGAGAGAGAGAGAGAGAGAGAGAGAGAGCGAGAAGCAGCCACGATTATAGACAATTCTTAATCATGATTCTTGCTCCTTGAAAGAAAGAAACATCCACAAAAAGAAAAAGAATAAAAAAAATAATAACTTCCATCTCAAAGCGAATGGTAGGAAATCTTTAAACAAATTATCAAACGTTGTAAAAAGTAATATTCTTATCATCATCAAAACTTTTTATAGGAAAGTTAATTAGCAGAGTTAATCCGGGTTCTTAGTAAGGAAAGGTTTAAACCGGTGATAGGACGTGTCTGTTTTTTCGATTTCATTTTCGTAAAAGATTCGATATTATTGAGGAGGTTTTTATTTGGATTAGCGTTTGCTTCGGAGTACAGAT
>NC_090744.1:34523533-34536499 GCF_036898095.1 Palaemon carinicauda
TATTACAAGCCAATTGAAGAGCTTAGCTTTTCTTAAACTTGACTTCTTAGGCAATAAAGTCGAAAGTCTCAGATTGCAAAATTGTTCATTAGACTGAATTGGCAAATTTTAATATTCTATTATCTTCATTTCACGACGAGGAATTCTAATGAAATCTTTTTAATTAGCCTTCAATTGTTTGGGTCATTTCGTGAATGGAGAGAGAGAGAGAGAGAGAGAGAGAGAGAGAGAGAGAGAGAGAGAGAGAGAGAGAATACTTTTCTTTAGTTTCGTCTATAAAAACTATTGTTATTACCATTGGTGATGGGAGGTATTAAAGACAGAAAACGAGAGAGAGAGAGAGAGAGAGAGAGAGAGAGAGAGAGAGAGAGAGAGAATACTTTTATTTAGTTTCGTCTATAAAGACTATTGTTATTTCCATTGGTGATGTGAGGTATTAAAGACAGAAAACGAGAGAGAGAGAGAGAGAGAGAGAGAGAGAGAGAGAGAGAGAAGAGAGAGAGAGAGAGAGAGAGAGAGAGAGATGGGGGGGGGGGGGGCGCTCTTTCATTCATTTATGATTTTAAAAGCTTTCACATTCATTTGTGATTTGATTCATTAATTTGGATGAATCTGCAAGTTCCATTTGGGTTTATAATTCATTGGGAATAATTGTTTTCCGAAATAGATTCCAGTAATGTTTTATATTCAGCTTTTATAATGAATATAAATGTTTGAATAAACCAAACAAAAATGACAACACTGGCATTAACATGAAAGTTTTATATATATATATATATATATATATATACATACATATATATATATATATTATATATATGTGTGTGTGTGTGTGTGTGTGTGAGTCTCTGTGTGCGTGTATGTGTGTGTGTATTAGGCTATTCCCATTCAGGGGTGGTCAAAGAAAGGAATTATCAACTTCATCAACAGGCAGATAGAAAAAAAAAATATTTACTAGAACTTTCATGTTAAAAGATATTATCAAGTATTGAATTCTGTGCAATATTGCCATCCCTCTCTAGACATTATAAAAGTTTTCTGCTTTTTATTTTGAACTATCGTTAACATCAAAGGAACTTGCTGTTGCTCTTGAAGAGCAACATTAATAAAACGAAATTATGTTGTAGTTTTAGATTCTGAAATTGTGTAGATGCAATGTTACAAGGAGCGGATATGAAAAAAAAATTCCAATTTTGTAACAACAGAGAGAGAGAGAGAGAGAGAGAGAGAGAGAGAGAGAGAGAGAGAGAGAGAGTTTCTTCAATTAACGCAATATTTTCCTGCACAGGTTTAAAGTTTAAAGGTTTAAAGGTCACTTATGAATGACAGAGGCAATATACAGTGACAATGCCCTAGAGACTAACCATATATGCATATGATCAGCACCCACGTTCTCTCTCCACCCAAAGTAGGACCAGGGAAGGCCAGGCAATGGCTGCTGGTGACTAAGCAAGTAGACCTATATGCTCCACCAAACACTCCAGCCTTAGCTCACAAGGATGGTGATGTTGCAGACACTACAAGAAACTATCGAGCTTGAGCAGGTCTCGAACCCCAGTCCAACAGGTCTCTAGGCAGAGATGTTTTCAATAGGCTACAACGACCTGATTTATAATAATTCTTAGCCACAGGATCTTTTTATAGAATTAAGAAATTACTCCTTAATGATTATCAAAACATAAGGAAATAAAAGCAGGGAAGGAAGAGAAGACGATGCATTGAAGAACTAATATAATTTAAAAGTATAAACTGGCATAGATAGACCATAAACAGACGCGAATGGAAGGACATGTCTGAGGACTTTGTTCTGCTCTGGACTAGTAACGGCTGATGATAATGAAGATGATGATGAATGAATAATTACTAACAAAACTGAAATAATAAAATAATAAAGCTGAAATAATAATACTATCAATTCGATAAAGAAATAATGCAGAGAAATAAAAGAATTGAATTTTTTCCCTCAAAAAGTGAAAAGTCTCCCGAATCAAATGATTTAAAAATCCTTGGGAGACATCAACACTGTTCTTTAATGACCAATCAAGTCATTAAAATTCTATTCTAAGATGAATTTTCAAGACCTTTTAATTCCCGTAAATAACAAGTCAAGATATAAAATAATAAAAAAAAAAAAAATCCAAAAGATTCTCAGGAAAAGTTAGATAATTACTTTACACGTTAATGAAAATTCGGCAATTTTTCAGGCTATTTTTCAGATCAAGAAAGTATTTCATCCATATATGATATTTCATCACCAGCAGTCATTGCCTGGCCATCCTTGGCCCTAGCTTGGATGGAGAGGGGGCTTGGGCTCCGATCATATACATATATGGTCAGTCTCTAGGGCATTGTTCTGTTTTATAGGGCAATGTCACTATATTTTGCCTCTGCCATTCATGGGCAGCTTTTAAACCTTTAATGAAAATTGAGTAGTTTTCTGAGATATTTTTGATATCAAGAAAGTATTTTATCCCCTGAAAATACTTTATCTTATCAGCAGCCATTTCCTGGCCCTCCTTGGTCCTAGCTTGGTTATAGTGATGGCTTGGGCGCTTATCATATGTTCATGTGGTCAGTCTCTAGGGCATTGTCCTGCTTGATAAGGCAATGTCAATATCCCTTGATTCTGCCATTCATGAGCGGCCTTTACACCTTAAACTAAATTAAGTTTTAAGTTTTATGAAGATATGCTGAAAAGGTATATTATATTTTCATATACTTTTTCATATGCTTTTCGTTTTGAATGTCAAAATATTTATTTATATAGTTTCATTATCGTGTTTATAGATTAAATAAAGCTCATTTGAGAAGCTTGATCTTACGTATTTATAGTAATTTAAATTCAGAGCTAAGTCTTTCAAGATTTTCGGTGATCAATCTATTCTGAAGAAGTGTTTTAATTCTTTCATTCTACCTTATTTTGAGTATTGTTCTCCTGTCTGGTCTTCAGCTGCTGATTCTCATCTTAATTTGTTGGACAGAAACTTACGGTCTATTAAATTTCTTATTCCTGATCTAGATATTAATCTCTGGCATCGTCGTTCAATTAGTTCATTATGCATGTTGTATAAGATTTTTCATAACTCTGACCATCCTTTACATTCAGATCTCCCTGGACAATTCTATCCTGTTCGTAATACTAGGCAGGCAGTTAATTCTAATAGCCAGGCCTTCTCCATCACGAGGCTCAATACTACGCAGTACTCTAGAAGTTTTATTCCAACTGTTACCAAGTTGTGGAATGATCTTCCTAATCGGGTGGTTGAATCAGTAGAACTTCAAAAGTTCAAAGTTGGAGCAAATGCTTTTTTGTTGACCAGGCGGACTTGAGTCTTTTATAGTTTATTTATGACATATTTGTTTTTGATGTTGTTAATAGTTTATATATGACATGTCTGTTTTGATGTTGTTACTGTTTTTAGAATGATTTATTGTTAATTTGTTCTCTTCATTTATTTATTTCCTTATTTCCTTTCCTCACTGGGCTATTTTTCCCTGTTGGAGCCCCTGGGCTTATAGCATCTTGCTTTTCCAACTAGGGTTGTAGCTTGGATAGTAATAATAATAATAATAATAATAAGGGATGTTTTATCATAGAATGACTAATTATACCAATTGTGAGTAAAAATAATAGTATTTTATACATGAATATTTAATGGTGGGTAAATTAATATTTTTGGACTAGATGATTACATAACCAATTCACTTATTGCAGAGAGCGTTACCTTATTGCCTTATTCTATGTTTGGGTTCCCCCAGGTCCCTCAGTGTGAGGCACCTCGTATATCCACCAGAGAGTTGCTAATGCATCTTCTGGTGTATTTTGCATCTTCCAGTCTTGGATGGTCTGGGATGCATCTTAGGTATTTATCGAGCTTATTTTTAAACACATCTATGCTCACTCCTGATATGTTACTTAGGTGAGCTGGCAGCCCATTAAATAGTCGCTGCATTATCGATGCTGGGGCATAGTGGATTAAGGTCCTGTGCGCCTTCCTTAATTTTCCTGGTATAGTTTTTGGCACTATTAATCTACCTCGGCTTGCTCTTTCTGATATTTTTAGCACCATGATGTTTTCAGTAATTGTATTATCATGTAGCGTTCTCTTCTCCTCTCTAGACTGTATAGTTTTAAAAATTGCAGTCTTTCCTAGTAGTCAAGGTCCTTAACTTCTTATATTCTAGCAGTATAGGACCTTTGTACACTCTCTATTTATGCAATATCCTTTTGGCAGTGTGGGTACCATATCACATTGCAGTACTCGAGTGTACTACGTACATAGGCTTTGTAAAGCATAATCATGTGTTCAGCTTTTCTTGTTTAAAAGTGTCTGAATAACATTCCCATTTTTGCTTTACATTTAGCCATCAGTGATGCTATTTGGTCGTTGCATAATATATTCCTATTTAACATTACACCAAGGTATTTAATTGCTTCCTTGTTTGTGATTATCTCGTTATTAGGTCCCTTGTATGCATATACCATGCCATCTCTGTTTCCACAATTTATTGATTAAAATTTATCGGAGTTGAATACCATCCTATTTATCTCCGCCCATTCATATATTTTGTTTAGATCGCTTTGTAGTGAGTTCCTATCTTCATCACAAGTAATTTCTCTACTTATTCTTGTGTCATCGGCGAAACTTCTCACTATAGAGTTTTTAACATCATAATCTATCTCTGAGGTGATAATAACAAACAACAGTGCAGCTAATACCGTACCTTGTGGCATGCCAGATATTACCTGATCTTCATCTGATTTCTCGTCATTTGCAACCACTATCTGTTTTCTGTTTTGCAGGAATTCTTTAACCCATTTTCCTATCTTTCCCACAATATTATGCTTTCTCATTTTTTTCTCTAATATATTATGATCTACCTTGTCAAAGGCTTTTGCAAAATCTAGATAGATCACATCTGTGTCTTTTTCATTTATCATATTTTTGTATATGTTTTCATAGTGTGCTATCAGTTGGGTTTGTGTACTTTTTCCGGGCACAAAACCCTGTTGACCTATATTAAACAAATTATTTTTAACCAAATGATTCATTATTCTCTTTTTTGTTACTCTCTCATACACTTTCATAATATGTGATGTTAGACTAACAGGTCTATAATTACTTGCCTCTAGTCTTGATCCACTTTTGAAAATAGGGGTTATATAAGCTAACTTATGTTCAACATATATCTCACTCATATCTACACTTTGTCTTAGCAGTATTGCAAGCGGCTTCGCGATATTGTTTGCAGTTTTTTTTTTAACAAAATCGCTGAAATTCCCTCTGGTTCGGCTGCCGATCAATTTTTAATTTCGCTTATAGCCTTGACAATATCTCCTTAATTAATATATATATATATATCCGTTGGATATTCAACATTTTCTTCTCTCATTTCTGTTTAATTATTCTCATTCTCAATTCTTGGCGTGAATTCACTCTTATATTTTTCTGCTAATATGTTGCATATTTGCTTTTTTTCATTCATTAACCGTCCTTCAATTCTTAGAGGGCCTATTTCTAATCTCCCTTTATTCATCTTTTTTTGCATTGAAGTAAAGTACTTTTTTTTTTTTTTTTTTTTTTGATATTTTGAAGTGTCCTTTCTTCTAAGTCCCTTTTTCATTTTTTTTCGATTGTATAATCTTTTATTCTGCATTTTCTAACTTATTATTTCCATCATTTTCCACATATTTTTTTCTTTTGCAAGATTTTTCTTCCACTTTCTAATTTTCTGAAATAAGATCCATCTGTCTCTAGGTAGCATGTCTGTTGTTTATTGTTTTTTTTTCGGTACGTATTTTTCAAAAATTTTCTCCAGTATTTTGTACAGTATGTCCGTATTTACCTGTATATTATCACTTACAAATACATTTTTCCATTCTTTGTTCAGTTCTTCATTTATTTTTGACCATTTTATATTCTTACAATAAAATTTATATTTTCCATATCCTTCCCAACGTTTTGTGCTTTGATTATCTCTGCGATCACTTGCTTTGGAATGGACTATTAATTCTACGACATTGTGGTCTGAAATTCCCGTGTTATACACTATTATTTCTTTAACATAATTCACCTCATTCACAAATACTAGATCTAGGATATTTTCCTTTCTTGTTGGAATGTGGATTATTTGTTGCATATTATGTTCTAATAGCATATCTTGATGCTTTTCAAATTGCCTCTTATCTTCTGCGCTACTATTACTCTCTTTTTTATATGTATATATACAACCACTTTCTTCTATCCGTTTTTTCCAATCCACGAAAGGAAAGTTAAAATCTCCGGGTAGGAGTATATTCCAGTCTTTATGGTTTCTACATATATCATCTATTTTTTCTATTATTATGTCAAACTCCTTAGTCTTTGGGGGTCTGTAAACTACAATATTCACAAGTTTTTCAAATTCAAATTCTACCGCAATCAATTCACATTCTGTGTTGCTGTATTTTTCACAGACTTTTCCTTGATTTATGTCTCTTCCATATATTGCGGTTCCCCATTGATTCCTATTTGTTCTGTCTGATCTATATGTTTGGAAACTCTTTATCTGGTCATCACTGCCAGTCTCTTGGGAATACCATGTTATTTTTTCAATTTGGGTTAGTTCTTCTAAGAACTCTATTTTCCTTTTAGAGTTACTCGTGACTAAACCCTGTGCATTCATCACTATTATGGTTTGTGTTTCATCCCCATTATTTAATATTGGTATTATGGATTTTCCCATTCTTCCTTCCTTTTCTGATATGATGTTCTTTTCTTCATTTCCAGTAATTCTGCCATTAAAAAATCCAACTTTTCTATTATATTTGCTCTTTCGCCTTCATATTTATTTTTGTGTGTATACCTGCAATTATCCCCATATCTGCATCAACCCCTGGCACCATAGATACATTCTTTGTAGTTGTGCTCTAAATGTGCATATTTGGGTTGAAAGGCATCATATATTGGGGCCTTTTGTGCATAGCGTGGTATATACTCGGCTTGTTTTTTTTTTAATTTTTGTTTCTTTCTTGTTTAATTTTTGCTTTCATTTTTCTTTTCTGTTTGCTGAGTTTTCTTATTTCATGCATAGTTGCAGGATGCATATATCAACATTTTTTGTTGAATTTGCATCCTTTTCCATCCTATGGGTTTTTGCATATTTTTGGATGGAGATCTCTGCATTCGTCTCCATATTCGTCTAAATACGCACATTTACCATGTATTTCATAATTATGCCATATCTTTGGATGCTTGTAGTAGCATCTTTCGCCAAATATGCAATTCCCTCTTTTCAGCAAATTGTAGACTATATCCTTCTTTTCTTTTTTTTCTTGTTCTTGCTCTTCCCTAAAAGTATGTAGGTCCGGGTAGAGTCTCTTGGGTCTATTATTTGTTTCCGTCTGATAATTTATTTCTTTGTAAGTATGTTGTTGAAGGGCATCATAAGTTATATCATTGATTTCCTCTGCATCCTTACACATATCCTGTTAATTTTTCTCTTCTTCTTCTTCTTCTTCTTCTTCTTCTTCTTCTTCTTCTTCTTCTTCTTCTTCTTCTTCTTCTTCTTCTTCTTCTTCAACTATTTGCAGATTTAGTCTCGAATTAATCATATTTTCTATCCCCACTATGTTGAGCAGAATACCTTAGTGTCTCTATTTTTTTATATTTTTGCTGTATTTCAGCACACGTAGGCACCTTAAATGTGCTGAAATACAGCAAAAAATTAAAAATAGAGACACTAAGGTATTCTTCTCAACATGCTTAGTGGGGATAGAATATATGATTAAGTTGGAACATGACAGGCATCGCATTTTCTGATCAGATGTTGAGGATTAATAATGGAATACCATATCTTACATGTATTGCACCATTTTGGCATTCTTTTTCCAAATGCACCAATCAGCATATTCACCATATTGGACTTCTTATTGTTCTTTGATGGAATGTGTTGAATGATGTAGACTTTCTTTATAAGTCTCTTTATCACTTGGATCTTCTTTGGAATTTCTTCTATCATTATGCTGATGTTTTCCTCAGATATATATATATATATATATATATATATATATATATATATATGTATATATATATATATGAATATATATATATATATATATATATATATATATATATATATATATATATATATATATATATATATATATATATATACAGAGAGAGAGAGAGAGAGAGAGAGAGAGAGAGAGAGAGAGAGAGAGAGAGAGAGAGAGAGAGAGAGAGAGAGAGAGAAGGTAAACGTTTAATACGTAATATATAAAAATATCATCAATTAACCAACTTTTTTCCCTAAATCAAAATAAGAAAGAGGCAAAAATCCGAGCAACTCTCCTTGAAACGTCTCTTGCAAAAAGCAGGATGCATTCAGACTACAGATCACACATGGGGATCATAGAAATACTGGAAGATGCGAATTGAAAGACCTCCTTCCATTTGATAAGGAGAGAGAGAGAGAGAGAGAGAGAGAGAGAGAGAGAGAGAGAGAGAGAGAGAGAGAGAGAGAGAGAGAGAGAGAGAGAGAGAGAGAGAGAGGTAAATATAATTATACTTTACTCATGGATGTTTGGTGAGGGACAAATTAATATTTCCTGGACGAGGTGATTACATAGCAAGTTCACTTATAGCAGAGAGAGAGAGAGAGAGAGAGAGAGAGGAGAGAGAGAGAGAGAGAGAGAGAGAGAGAGAGGAGAGAGAGAGAGAGACAATCGATAGGATTGAAGCAACTCCCTACATGATCAAGTTCTTTGCACAAAATCTTCGCTCAAAATAGTTCACTTTAATATTTTTAGTAATTAATAGAGTTGAAAGAATCCTGTAATACAGATGAACAAACGTTTTGAACAAAGCCTAGATACGAACAGTATTAGAACAAAAACGTTCAAATAAGAAACTGAATAACCATCAATGTTAAAACGTTAGGTCCCTCTCTTCAAAGAAGATATGTCAAAGTATGGAACTCGAGTCACGTATGGGACTCTCTAAAGCTTCGGGGAAGTCAGTTACTGGATAGTCCTTGTAGTGATCACATAGACCTTAAGTCAATTAGCGCTAATACAAATCTAATTCAAGTCTGAAATGCGAAATGAGATTGTTCTAAAAACGGCACGTTTAAAGACTTCAAGATTTAAAGGGCGCTCATGAAAGGCAGGGGCAAGGGACAGTGACATTGCCCTATCGAGCAGGATAATGCTCAAGGGACTGACCATATATACTTACAATCAGCGCCCAAGCCTTATCTTCATCCAAGCTTGGACCAGGGAGGGTCTGACAATGGCTGTTGATGACTCAGCAGAAAAGAATATAATATATATATATATATATATATATATATATATACATTTATATATATATATATATATATATATATGTATATATATATATATATATATATATATATATATATATATATATATATATGTATATATATATATATATATATATATATATATATACATATATATATATATATATATATGCACACATATATATATCTATATATATATATATAAATATATATATATATATACAGTATATATATATACAGTATATATATATATATATATATATATATATATATATATTTATATATATAATATAAATTTATATATATATATATATATATATATATATATATATATCAAATAAGCCATATATTTTTTGATACATTAATGTCTGGATTCTCTTAACGACCTAGGGATCAGAGCCCCAGGCGCAATCACACAAAGACACACACACACACACACACATATATATACATATATATATATATATATATATATATATATATATATATATATATATATATATATAGAGAGAGAGAGAGAGAGAGAGAGAGAGAGAGAGAGAGAGAGAGAGAGAGAGAGAGAGAGGAGAGAGAGAGAGAGAGAGAGAGAGAGAGAGAGAGTGGTTGGTTGAAAGATGCTTAATACGGACACTTGGAGCATGAAGAATTATTTATCTTATGAAGTAGATTAAGAGGATTAGGTTCTGCGGATCTGTATTGTAATGGGAATAAGGTACGATTTTTTTTTATATATTCATAATGATATATTTCCAAAGGTCGAAAAATAAAGTTTTTCATATTGATTTCCCTTCAGCATATATATGTTTTAAATTCTTCTTTTCAGGATTGCCAAAGATAAATTTTAAAGTATAATTTATAACTATTATAAAGGCTTAGTGGTTTTCCTTTCTTGTTGACACAAAGGCAAGAAAAATAGTAGGATATATATCCTAGCAATATTCTCCAGCATTCTCCGAGAGACCATTTATTGAAAAAAGGATATTAAAAGCCCTATGGAAGTATAAACCCAGGAAACAAATTCAAAGTAGATCTTTAAATCTACCAGCCATTGTACAAATAATGCTTCGGGGTGGCTTATGATATTGTACCAACCGTGTTTCACACAATTGTACATAATTCCTTTTGTATATATTATGCTTGTATCTTCGCTCTTCCCTCGCACTAAAACGAACATGAAAATTCATGTCTGGTTTTTCCTCTGTAATATTGTCTGTCTTGTGAACCTGTTATGTCCTGTTGCCTTGAGGTTTTGTATATAAGGAGAGAGTTCTACAATAATATAACTCAGTCGTTTCCAACCTGCCTTTGAGTTCACAACCTTACTCGGCGCCGTCACATTGGTGACCCCGGAAGTCGACTCGCTCCCACTGCCTTCCACCCCCACCTCCCTCGCCCCTCCATCGTTGGTACTATGACTGAGACGGACTCTACTACAGCAGTTGGCGATGCGGCCGAGCCCATTGAAACTTTCACCCGTTCGGCCCACCGTAGAGGCGGTTTGCTTGGTTTCAACGCGCAGAAGTCCACTTCCGTATCAGGGGCGTGACCTCGCTCAACCACCAAAGCGGATTATGTTTCTCGCGGCGATACCCGAGGATACCTTCCTAGAAATATCCGCTTGGCTTTGTGAACAAGGAGACACCCCAAATAGCGTATGACGCCCTCAAAAACATATCTTCTGCAGCGAGTACTCGCCGTCGCCAGCCGCCCGTTATAGCAAAGCTTTTTCAGCTCTCGCAACCAACCTTTGGGGGACCAAAGGGCTTCGCTTGCCCCTCAGGAAAGACCAGTTATCGCTCGCCTTCAACCTGCGCAGACGGCTCTCCTCGTGAGGTGAACCTACTTCATGGCCCTTTGGATACGGCCGTTTACCCGAACCTGTACGCGCTGGCCATACCCGATGTCGATAGTTTACCCATAAAGGACTTGATGACCAAAGCCGACGCCCTTATGGACAGCCACTTCAAGACCTCCATCAACGCCTCCCACCCTGACGACGAGGATGCCTATTCAACGTCAACCGAAGATGACAGGAATGCCGTAGGACATACACGCCTACCCCGTGACGTGCCGAAGCGGCGACAAAGCCGCCCACCACCCACCAATCGCTCGCGCCCCAACGAACGACTTCTACAGCCACTTACTACCTCCCATCCGCCGCAGTTTTGCTACTAACCACTTCAGATTTGAGGCAACCGCCGAAGAAATGTGCCAAGGATTGTCAGTGGCCAAAAAACGTGTAAGTAGGCCATCGCTTGTGGCGGTGGCCTTCCATGTTTCTAATCTTTTCTTTTTACAGGATGCAGGGAACGGGCGTGCGATTTTTGGTAGGACACGGGTGCCTGTCGTTCTCTTTTGCCAAGGGAAACTCTTCAAGGCACGACGTAGTCTGTCTACATCTGCCGACGTCCGCTTAGTAGCTGCCAACGGATCTGCGATACCCACCTACGGTTACGAGAACCTCACATTATCGTTCGGAAACGGTAAATTAAATTGGAGTTTCTCGTTGCTGAGGTCACAATGCCAATCCTCGGTGCGGATTTCCTCTCTCATTTCCACCTTCTGGTCGATGTCGCCCACCGACGATTGGTCAACGCAGACTCGTACTTGTCGACACCTCTTCAACCCGCCCCCTCTAACCTCGCTCCTCCACATTAGCGCACCCACGGATGCCTACGCCCACCTCCTCACGTTGTACCCGGAAGTTTTCCGTCCAGAACTTCGCCAAACGCCCACGGTTCCTGCCAAGCACGGTATTTATCACCATATCAAGACGACGGGACCCCCAGTCTTCGCAAAATTCAGACGTCTGGCACCGGAACGATTGGCAGCCGCCAAAGAGACGTTCGCTGAAATGGAGAAAATGGGCCTTTTCCAAAAGGCCTCCAGCCCATGGTCGTCACCCTTACACATCGTTCTGAAGAAAGACGGCTCCCTCCGTCCGTGCGGGGATTACAGGCGCCTGAACATGCAAACAGAACCGGATCACTACCCCCTCCCAAACATTGCCGACGTGACCACCTACCTGCCACAAAGCGAAGGTTTTCTCTACGCTCGACCTCCTGAAGGGGTATTATCAGGTGCCTATGAACCCAGAAGACATCCCCAAGACCGCCATCACCACTCCATTTGGTACATACCACCTTAAATTACTCCTGTTTTGGCCTTCGTAATGCTGGGGCAACGTTTTAACGGTCTCATGGATGGCATCTTAGGGGACCTCCCTTTCTGTGTATGTTATGTGGACGACATACTTGTGTTCTCCTCCTCAAAAGAGGAACACCTCCGTCACCTGCGCATCATGCTCGACCGCCTGCAACAAAACGGCCTTGTAGTCCGGTACGACAAGTGTACCTTTGGCGCCAACGAAGTATCGTTCTTAAGGCACCGCATCACTCCTGAAGGTGTCCACCCCCTCCCTGAGAAGGTAGCAGCCGTTCAGAACTTCCCCGTGCCCTCGACCGTCAAAGCTCTGCAGGAATTCTTGGGCATGATCAACTATTATCACCGTTTTCCTGCCAGCCATTGCCGCCACTCTTGCTCCCCTCTACGCCTCCCTTAAGGGCAAGCCGAAGGACCTTGAAGTGGGGTCCCCTTCAAGAAGCAGCCTTCTGCAATGCAAAGAAGGCCCTATCAACTGCTGCGGCTCTCGCTTTTCCT
>NC_090744.1:34536999-34539499 GCF_036898095.1 Palaemon carinicauda
GAAGCTACGAACGATGTAAGTAGTAGTGACAAAGGACTATGGTTGCTGGACAAAGAAAGCGAAGAGGTTGTTAAAAATAAAAATTCCGTCTAACGAAGAGGTTCTCCAAGGAAAACGTCGCTGAAAGAATGGAAAGGGGAGCTTTTGTGTGTGTGTGTGTGTGTGTGTGTGAGAGAGAGAGAGAGAGAGAGAGAGAGAGAGAGAGAGAGAGAGAGAGAGAGAGAGAGAGAGTGTGTGTGTGTGTAATTATTATAAAAATGAAACACAATTGAACATACCGAATCAAAATGACAATAATACGAAGAGAAAAAAAAGTATTAAGAGACAGAATGCAAAATTGTGTGTTAACCTGAAGAAACAAACCAAATTTGACCAAAATAACAAATAATTGAGAATAATACAAAGACAAACACACAAGTAGATAAATAGTAGATAAAAGAAGACAGATAGTGAAAAAAAAAATATCCTTCACGTCTGAAAACGGAATTATATTTGCATAAAAACTTCCACTGATTACTCCTGATATTAATTTAATTACTTGTTGGAAATTACAGAAAAAGAGGTAAGGTTAAAAGAGAAACTGTACGAATTATTTCAGTTCAACTTCTCTGGTGCGTGTTGAGCGGAGGTGTGGCCAAGACCCGATAATTAAAAACTTTTTCAAACGGGCACAAATTAATATCATTAAAGTAAATAAAATAGCAACAGTAACTATCTTAATAACATCTGAGAGAGAGAGAGAGAGAGAGAGAGAGAGAGAGAGAGAGAGAGAGAGAGAGATAGCAATTACACAAAAAATACAACAAAATGATATAGATACTCAAAATATCATCTTATAAGGATGAAAATATCCCGAGAAATTCTACCAACCCACCTCTCTCTCTCTCTCTCTCTCTCTCTCTCTCTCTCTCTCTCTCTCTCTCTCTCTCTCTCTCTCTCTCTCTCTCTCATACTGATGCTGGGTCACGCCTCACACAAATTCGATTCTATTTTCGGACGCAGGGCGAGTCCATGTCTAGGGTTCAATCAGCAATCGAGCTTTTTCCATAAGTAGACTTTCCTAGCGAAGAGCAAAGCCTTGAGGTCTCTTTGGTGTCCCAAATTCACGTGGAATAAAAAAATGAAAAAAAAAAGGAAAAGTTAAAAAAAAAAAAAAAAAACAGAAAAACATATTCCACATCCACAAAGAGTATTCCAAATTCGCGTGAAATGGAAAAAAAATGAACAAAAAATCTATTTCAAATCCACATGAAAAAGAAAGAGGGAACACTGTTTTTTCCAAATTCACGTGAATTTGAAAAAAAAATATTCCAAATTCACGTGAAATTAAAAACAAAACTATTCCAAATCCACGTGTAATAAAAACTAACAAAAATTATTCCATTTTCACGCGAAATGGAAAAGAGAACCTCCAAAAATTATTTCAAAATCCACGTGAAATAGAAAAAGGAAAAAAAAAGCTATTCCAAATTCACTTGAAATAAAAAAAAATGGAAAACTAACTAAACATATTTCAAATTCACGTGTAATGGAAAAAACTGGCTGTGTATACAAAAAACTATTATAAATTCACGTGAAATGGAAGATGAACGCAAAAAAACTATTATAAATTTACGTTAAATGGAAAAAAAGGGGTAGTAAGAAAAAAGAGTTTAGCAAATAAAATTAAAGGGGTGGAAATGCGGAAAAGATGCGAATAAAAACGTAAAATTGAAAACTTTACAAATAAGATGATAGAATGAAAAACTGATAATACTTACAAAAATTGGAAAATAAACAAGTGTAAAAATGAATAAATAAGAATAAATACAGAAAAAAATAATGTATAAATATATAAGCATAAACAGAAGAAATATATAAGAGGAAGGAAATTAAAAAAAAAAATAAAAATTAAAAACTGAGGTCCATGATTTATAATATCCTGAGTGAATTAATAATATACACAAAGAATATAAAAGAAAAATTCGTTGAAGAAAACTTCGTGAACATTGAAAGAAAAAAAAATATTAAAATCAATAATGAAAATCGAGAAACGATACATGTAAGGTGGTCTTATAAAATAACAAAAATATACACAGCAAGAATATGGATAAAAAAGAAAAGAAAAACCAAATATTTATAACACAAAATTAATTCAGATACAAGGAAACACATTATAAAATCTTAAATATTTGGAAGTGAAAAATATTATCGCGGAATAAATAAATAAGAAAAAAATATTATTGAAAAAAGTCGAACATTATAAAAGACAGTAATGCACTTGATGCTTCTCAATATATGCTTAAATAAAAGCCAATTCTCGTTCTATTGCACAAAAGTAATCAATGAGGTATTGAAAAGGAGAAATAAAATAGAATCTCGAAGTTCATAACAAAACTGCGACACAACGATTACTTTCTTATACAAATAATGATGATGTTAGTCTCAGTAGAAAAAGTAAAAAAGATTGACTGAAAACCAGCAACTAATATAAATTCAATGAACAAAGCAAAATTAAAGC
>NC_090744.1:34541999-34546999 GCF_036898095.1 Palaemon carinicauda
TGGTACTTCTAGGGTGCCACAGCCCATTATCCACCAAATGAAGCTTCATATGGCGAATAATAATAATAAAAATAATAATAATAATAATAATAATAATAATAATTATTATAATTTTAATAATAATAATAGGTAAATAAATAAAGCTAAACACATGTTACAAATATTAAACATATCCTCATAATAACAAATTAATGTTTCACAAACTCTAATAAGGTATATTTGAAATTCATATAAATAACTTAAATTTATACAATTGCGCATGAAACCCAAAATTTTGAACTAAACAAAATATCCAATCACCACATTCAAAAATATAAATGATGAATATTTTCCATCTTTTTTACAGCCATAAATAAAATGAAAGATGTGAAGGAATATTTCAAAGGAGACAAAAGGTTATAAAAAAATATAAAAGAAGAAAGAAAAAGAGAACAGTAGTTAAATCTACAAGGGCTAACTTTAAAATTCATTAAATGTAACACAAATGTTGATACACTCAAAAGTATTATATCAGCACTCACAACATCCAGTCCCCATATAAAACAACAATGAAATTACCGAAATAAAGGAGAAAAACATAATACAACCATAATAAAAGGCCAAGCCAAGAGAAGGGGTTGGAAAAAAGGAATAACAGAAAATAGCACGCAAGGTTATATTAACACCAAAATAGCCAGTTTCCCGAAAAAATAAACGAGACCTAAAGCCAGAAAAAATGTTGATGAAACTTAGTTGTGCTTTGTTGTATGAAATTATATCTTAATCTCCTT
Organism: Palaemon carinicauda; assembly: GCF_036898095.1. Taxonomy (NCBI): domain Eukaryota; kingdom Metazoa; phylum Arthropoda; class Malacostraca; order Decapoda; family Palaemonidae; genus Palaemon; species Palaemon carinicauda. The sequence continues at coordinate 34,542,770 of NC_090744.1, forward strand.
CATTGTCTAAATAAGTAAGGGGCAGAAAGAGCTACAACAAACATGGACAAAACAGTAGACGTTTAAATGTTATGAAGTTGTATTAAAAAAGAAAAACCAAGAGTTTAGACAAAATAATTGGGTGACTTTAGCGGTACAGGTTCTCACCTTTGTTTACTTAACGACCCTCTGGAAAGGGCAGACTTCATGACGTGTGTGGAAGACATGTATCAAGGCCTTCCTTAATGACGAGATGACACGAATAACATAACGCGGACAATGTAACCCGGATAACAAGCAGTACGTGGACCATAATTGTAACTGTGAGGTGAAATTCGTGTAAGAAACCCTTCAACTTACACATCACACTAACACAAATCGAGAGGTTTTTTTTTTTTTTTTTTTTTTGTGAAGGGGCGGGTGTAGTAACCCAAATGAACTAGGCCTATTATTAATTAGAATGAATTAATAAAAAGGGGAAAGAAAAGTTCCATATTCTGGAACTTGCAATAAACCTTAACAAGAGGTTGGCGTAAGCGGCAACAGGACGACGAGCTCTATAAATTCTTTAGTCAATAAAGTAACACAAGAAATCAATGAAAGAATTCAAAAGGACAGAACTAACGGTGTGATTGACCTCAAAGGAAAAAAAAAACTATAAAGAAAAATCACATCTGTGGAAGAGATAAAAAAAATCTAAGGTCACCTTTGATTCTGAAAACCTTGCTTTATATAGAGAAAAAAAAAAATTAAAATAGTGGACTGAACGCTTAAATGATATAGTGCGAGAAGAAAAAAGCAAGACGAATGAAGTATATAGAAAAAACAAAGTAAGAGAAAAAGACTGGAGCGGTAAACGGAAAGAAAATATGTGTACGAGAGAGAAAACCGAAGCAGTAGATCAAAGATTGAAATGAGAGCTGATATATATCAATATCAACAACAACAATAACACCAAGAGCAATCTACGAAACATCCAGCTGAGAAAAGTCCCAAGACAACACCTAATCAGGAGCGTCGACAAATCGCTCCCCTATCTCAACATTCCCTAACATGTAACCACAACGCTCTCACAAGACAGAAGATGGATGACTGAAAAGACCCTTAGAGACACACACACACACACAAGAGATAGAGGTAAGATTTCTGTTGCCAAGAGAGAGAGAGAGAGAGAGAGAGAGAGAGAGAGAGAGAGGAGAGAGAGAGAGAGAGAGAGAGAGAGAGAGAGAGAGCTTTTATTTGTAATTTGATCGAAACTATTCAATAAAAGTAGACTAAAAACAAACAATAAGAGACAAATACTGAGGTAGGATTTCCTGTTGCTGAGAGAGAGAGAGAGAGAGAGAGAGAGAGAGAGAGAGAGAGAGAGAGAGAGAGAGAGAGAGAGAGAGAGCTTTTATTTGTAACTTGATCGAAACTATTCAATAAAAGTACAGAATAAAAGCAGATAATAAGAGACAAATATTGAGGTATGATTTCCTGTTGCAGAAAGAGAGAGAGAGAGAGAGAGAGAGAGAGAGAGAGAGAGAGAGAGAGAGAGAGAGAGAGAGAGAGAGAGAGAGAGAGAGAGAGAGAGAGAGCTTTTATTTGTAACTTGATCGAAACTATTCAATAAAAGTAAAGAATAATAGCAAATAATAAGAGACAAATATTGAGGGAGGATTTCCTGTTGCTGAGAGAGAGAGAGAGAGAGAGAGAGAGAGAGAGAGAGAGAGAGAGAGAGAGAGAGAGAGAGAGACCTTTTGTTTGCAACTTAATCAAAACTATTCAATGTACAAAATAATAATATATAAGACACAAATAGCGGTAGGATGTCCTGTTGCAGAGAGAGAGAGAGAGAGAGAGAGAGAGAGAGAGAGAGAGAGAGAGAGAGAGAGAGAGAGAGAGAGAGAGAGAGAGAGAGAGAGAGAGAGAGAGAATCTTTTGTTTGCAATTTGATCGAAACTAATCAGTAAATGTACAAAGTAATTACGGTGTCTACAGTCCGATTAAAATTTGAACCCATTAAAACTTATTTTGCATTTCCACGTTGAATTTAATTAGTAAGTTAGTCGATAGGTTCTTATGAAATATGTTAAAATATCAAAAATCAAAAATAAAATGGTACAGAACTTCCAAACAGTGGGGACAAGTATTAAAAAAATAGAAGCACGGCATAAAAATCAATTTAAAAAGTCAGCATACAAATAAAGGACCACCAAAATTAATTGAATTATCCAATGAAAAAAAAATCGAAAATAAAATAAAAATACATGCAAAACTTCTAATACAAATTCTCAAAAAAAAAAAAAAAAACCCTAATAACAATTATGTGAGAACCGAACAGAGCAGAGAGAGACCTCTAAATGCCGTTTAGGTGTGAAGTTAATAACCTTCGTCCTCCATTGAAGTTAATGGCCAGCCGCCTTCATTGGGAATGAGCGAATAAATTCATAATCTAATTCGCTTAATGGAATCCGGATCAAATAAAGGAGCTTCATATACCATCCTTTTCTCCTCCTCTTTTTTTATTTGGCAGTTTCAGGTACATTTGAGCGAGGAAGAAGAAAGTGAAGAAAATGGAAAGGAGGAAGGAGGTGAGAGAAAAGGCAGTGGGAGAAAGAGATTGAGAAAACAAGGGAATAAAGGTAGTAGGATGAGAGGGAGTAGAGGGAGACGTAAGAAAGAGATTGAGAAAACAAGGGAATAAAAGTAGTAGGATGAGAGGGAGTAGAGGGGAGACGGAAGAAAGAGATTGAGAAAACAAGGGAATAAAAGTAGTAGGATGAGAGGGAGTAGAGGGGAGACGGAAGAAAGAGATTGAGAAAACAAGGGAATAAAAGTAGTAGGATGAGAGGGAGTAGAGGGAAGACGGAAGAAAGAGATTGAGAAAACAAGGGAATAAAAGTAGTAGGATGAGAGGGAGTAGAGGGGAGACGGAAGAAGAGATGAGAAAACAAGGGAATAAAAGTAGTAGGATGAGAGGGAGTAGAGGGGGAGACGGAAGAAAGAGATTGAGAAAACAAGGGAATAAAAGTAGTAGGATGAGAGGGAGTAGAGGGGAGACGGAAGAAAGAGATTGAGAAAACAAGGGAATAAAAGTAGTAGGATGAGAGGGAGTAGAGGGGAGACGGAAGAAAGAGATTGAGAAAACAAGGGAATAAAGGTAGTAGGATGAGAGGGAGTAGAGGGGAGACGGAGAAGAAAGAGATTGAGAAAACAAGGGAATAAAGGTAGTAGGATGAGAGGGAGTAGAGGGGAGGACGGAAGAAAGAGATTGAGAAAACAAGGGAATAAAGGTAGTAGGATGAGAGGGAGTAGAGGGGAGACGGAAGAAAGAGATTGAGAAAACAAGGGAATAAAAGGTAGTAGGATGAGAGGGAGTAGAGGGGAGACGGAAGAAAGAGATTGAGAAAACAAGGGAATAAAGGTAGTAGGATGAGAGGGAGTAGAGGGGAGACGGAAGAAAGAGATTGAGAAAACAAGGAATAAAGTAGTAGGATGAGAGGGAGTAGAGGGGAGACGGAAGAAAGAGATTGAGAAAACAAGGGAATAAAAGTAGTAGGATGAGAGGGAGTAGAGGGAGACGGAAGAAAGAGATTGAGAAAACAAGGGAATAAAAGTAGTAGGATGAGAGGGAGTAGAGGGGAGACGGAAGAAAGAGATTGAGAAAACAAGGGAATAAAGGTAGTAGGATGAGAGGGAGTAGAGGGGAGACGGAAGAAAGAGATTGAGAAAACAAGGGAATAAAGGTAGTAGGATGAGAGGGAGTAGAGGGGAGACGGAAGAAAGAGATTGAGAAAACAAGGGAATAAAGGTAGTAGGATGAGAGGGAGTAGAGGGGAGACGGAAGAAAGAGATTGAGAAAACAAGGGAATAAAGGTAGTAGGATGAGAGGGAGTAGAGGGGAGACGGAAGAAAGAGATTGAGAAAACAAGGGAATAAAGGTAGTAGGATGAGAGGGAGTAGAGGGGAGACGGAAGAAAGAGATTGAGAAAACAAGGGAATAAAGGTAGTAGGATGAGAGGGAGTAGAGGGGAGACGGAAGAAAGAGATTGAGAAAAACAAGGGAATAAAGGTAGTAGATGAGAGGGAGTAGAGGGGGAGACGGAAGAAAGAGATTGAGAAAACAAGGGAATAAAGGTAGTAGGATGAGAGGGAGTAGAGGGGAGACGGAAGAAAGAGATTGAGAAAACAAGGGAATAAAGGTAGTAGGATGAGAGGGAGTAGAGGGGAGACGGAAGAAAGAGATTGAGAAAACAAGGGAATAAA
>NC_090744.1:34561999-34564499 GCF_036898095.1 Palaemon carinicauda
AACCCGGCTTATACATATTCATATAGCATCACATATGCTTATATGCTCGAGCAAGCATATGTACATATATGTACAGGAACATACATTATTTATATATATGTATGTATGTATGTATGTATGTATGTATGTATATATGTATATATATATATATATATATATATAGAATATATGTATATATATACATACATATATATATATATATATATATATATATATATATATTTATATGTATATATATAGAATATATATATGTATATAAATATACATATATATATACATACATATATATACATACATATATATATATTATATATATATATATATATTATATATATATATATATATATATATATATATATATATATATAATGTATGCTGTATGTATATATCATCATCATCAGTCATTGGCAGTTCACTGCAGGACAATGGGATCAAACATGTCCTTTCACTCCGGTCTGTTCATGATCTGTCTATGTCAAACACTACCTACATATTTTCTTAGCTCGTCAACCATCGTCTTCTCTTCCTTCCCCTACTTCGCTTGTAATCTCTAAGGCACAATTCTGTATGTAAGTATGTTTGGAGAGAGAGAGAGAGAGAGAGAGGAGAGAGAGAGAGAGAGAGAGAGAGAGAGGAGAGAGAGAGAGAGAGAGAGAGAGAGAACTGAATGAACAAAACAGGATCAACATCTATCAAAGGTGAATTAACAGTTACCCTCAGTTGATGAAGGAGATAAGAGGGGAGGGAGGGCCAGCATGTCCTGGGGGAGGGAATATAGGGAGGGAAAGTGGGGGGGGGGAAGATGTGGGAGAGAGACAAAAGAATACTTGATAAAATGCAAAGAGGCAAAAATGGAATAGGGATAACATTAAGTGTATGCAGATTCTGGAGAACAAAGACGTGGATAAGATTTGTATGAAATGTATGAACCATAAATCGTGGAATGAAAAAAAATGTCAAATGAAAAAAAAATATGCAAAAACTATCTGATAAATAAAAAAAATGAATTTGTGAGCACGAAGAAATATATGAGATACATAAAAAGGAATTAAATAATAAACAATAAATAAAAAAGCGAAAGTCAATTAGCCTAAAAATAAAAAATACTTATAAGAAAAAACACAATAACTACAAAAATGGAAAACAAAATAACAATAAAAAAAACTCGTGATAATGCAAATTAATCTTTATAATAAATAAAATATGCAAAGAAGGAAACTAAAAGAATACTAATCTCGTAATTATACAAAATTTTTGGGCAAACTGAAATACCAAGAACAAGAAACAAAAGGCCATTTACATTAATGAAGAAAAAAAAATAGGTCATTATGCAAATTATACATACATACTATATATATATATATATATATATATATATATATACACCCACATTCTGAGTGAGGATACTTTAACGAGGTGAAAGGGTTTGTGTATTGCCGTGACCTGAGGTCTTTGTCCTGTAGTGGACTAGAAACGGCTGTATTTGTTGCGGTTATTTATGTATAGTATGTATGTATGTATGTATGTATATAGGTGTATATACACACACACACACACACACACATATATATATACATATATATAAAGTATATATATGTGTATATGTATATATACATATATATGTATATATATACACACATATATATGTATATATATATATATATATATATATATATATATATATATATATATATATATATTACTAATATGATTAGTGGGGAGAAAGGGAGCGATACTGAAGGAGGACAAATAATTATGCAGGGATGTAATTGCATCGAGGAAGGTTAATGAACAACACATCTCATAAAAAAAAGACGAAAGATGGACTATGGTAACTGGACATTTTTTGGTCATAAAAAAAGAATAGAGGAGGATGATGAAGAGCAAAGAGTGGATAATTATCTTCAGGAGATAAGGGGAAAGAGGGACATAGAAAGGGATTGATACTTGGACCAACAGAGGTATTCGAAAAGAAAGGAAGTGTATGTAAGGGGCTCGACTTACTGCTGATGAGCTTTCTATTAGAAGTGTGAATCGGTTAAATTATAATCACTTTATTAAGGTGTTCATCGCTGTAGCAGCATCCGGTGCGTTTTTAGATTCACGAAATTGCAAGAACGTGAGTATTCTTAGCACGGCTTTGGTCGTAACATAAACAACAATAAATTATGTATTTTTTCCAATTGTAATAATAATAACAACATCAACAACAACAACTTTAATAATAATAATAATATTATTATTATTATTATTATTATTATTATTATTATGATTATTAAGTAGAAAGAGTAATTTGAAATTTCAGAGCTCAAACAATACCAAATTGTCCAAATTTTCTTCAAGTCTACGGACCAAGCTTTCCCTATTTCATTTGTTGACCGTGAATACTATATGATAAAAACATTAACAACAAGAATCACAATCTTGATCCAGATCACCTCCAAAATGCAATGGGTTCTTTCTGAGAATAATATGTATCCGCTGTTAAAATTTGGTGAAA
>NC_090744.1:34569499-34579499 GCF_036898095.1 Palaemon carinicauda
TTGCTCTAGCAGGAGAATGTCCTAGAGACTGACCATATATATATATATATATATATATATATATATATATATATATATATATATATATATATATATATATATATATATATATTATTATTATTATTAAATGCTAAGCTACAACCCTAGTTGGAAAAGCAGGATGCTATAAGCCCAGGGGCCCCAACAGGGAAAATAGCCCAGTGAGGAAAGGAAATAAGGAAATAAGGAAAATAGAACATTTTAGGAATAGTAACAATATTAAAATAAATACTTCCCATTTAAACCATAAAAACTTCAACAGAACAAGAGGAAGAGAAACTAGGTAGAAAAGTGTGCCCAAGTGTACCCTCAAGCAAGAGAACTCTAACCCAAGACAGTGGAAGACCATGGTACAGAGTTGCTCATCATAGCTAAAGAGTCTCTTCTACTCTTACCATAAACTATAAAATCACACCACAATTATGAAAATATTAAAGATCATAGTCATAAAATTAACCAAATTACATTTGAAAACAAGTAAACATCCAATTATCAAACGCTCTCAGCCATAAATGTTTAACCCATGACGTTTTTGATAACTGTTTTAACTTCCTTCTATTTAAAATCAAGACATATGCGTGAATACGTTTTAACAATTACAAGCAAAAATGATTATAAAGACAAGAAATTAATCAGAGAGATGCTTCTGTCTATATTTACTCTCATCATTAATATAAACAAAACTTATAGAATAATGATTATCTTTACGAAATCCCATATTTTCACAAGATGCACGAATACACAATTATCTTGTAATAACAACAGCCAAATCAGAAGTTTCAATTATCTGTCATTATTATTATTATCATTATTATCATTATTATTATTATTATGAACTACTACTACTACTACTACTACTACTACTACTACTATTATCATTATTATTATTATTAGTAGTAGTAGTAGTAGGAGTAGTAGTAGTAGTAGTAGTAGTAGTAGTAGTAGTACAAGCTATGCTATAAACGTAGTTGGAAAAGCAATATGCTATAAGCCCAAAACTCCAATAGGGAAAATAGCCCAGTGAGAAAAGGAAACAAGGAAATATATAAACTACAAGAAAAGTAATAAACAAGGAAATAAAATATTTTAAGAATAGTAACAACATTCAATTAGATATTTCATACTTTCCCCATTAGAGACTATTCCATAAAGGTATTGTTTACAAAATGAATAATGAGGTATTAAATTAAAACTCCAAATTAGAAATAAAGAAAACATCAATAAAAGCAGGTAAACATAACGAAGTCCTTCAAGGATCAATAAGTGACGAGTCCCAGTTCGCATGTCAAGGGAGCTGGACAAACTCAAGGGGGGGGGGGGGGGGGCCGCCCGCGTTCCTAGGTGGGGGGGGGGGGGCAGGTGGGAAGAGGGATATGGGGAAGGGGTGATGAGGGACCAGTGGGGGCGAAATGTAAAGAAGTAAGGAGTGGTTGGTCGTGTTGAAGACTTGAGGATTGCAAGGAAATGAGGAATGGAATAGTTTATTACTGGAATAGTAAATAAATAAATAAATGTTTTGTAAATAAATAAATAAGGAAGTAATATGGGAGGTTGACCATCTAATTTATTATATTTACTAGTTTTACGTCATGAGTTTAGTTAACGGAATTAAATTTCTGTTATGATGTATTTATATTTTTTTCAAATATTATTTAACCAATACTCAAGTGTTTATAAATGATTGCACAATGTATATGTATACACACACACACACACACACACATATATATATATATATATATATATATATATATATATATATATACGTATATATACATTATATATATATCATATATATATATGTATATATATAAATAAATAAATATATATATATATATATATATATATATATATATATATATATATATATATAGAGGGTGAGAACGGGTGTAAGAAATGAGTTAGCAGTTAGAGGGGATATGAATGTGTTGAGGTGGTTTGGCCATGTTGAGGGAATGAAAAATGGTTGTCTGGTAAAGAAGGTGATGAATGCATGAGTTGATGGGAGAAGTACAAGAGGAATGCCAAGGTTTGGGTGGATGGATGGAATGAAGAAAGCTCTGGGTGATAGGAGGATAAATGTGAGAGAGGCAAGAGAGCGTGCTAGAAAAAGGAATGAATGGCGAGCGATTGTGACACAGTTCCGGTAGGCCCTACTGCTTCCTCCGGTGCCTTGGATGACCGCGGAGGTAGCAGTAGTAGGGGATTCAGCGTTATGAAGCTTTATCTGTGGTGGATAACCGGGAGGGTGGGCTGTGGCACCCTAGCAGTACCAACCGAACTCGGTTGAGTCCCTTGTCAGGCTGGGTTGAAAATAGAGAGAGGTCCCCTTTTTTTGTTTCATTTGTTTCATGTCAGCTATCCCCCAAGATTGGCGGAAGTGCCTTGGTATATATATATATATATATATATATATATATATATATATATATATATATATATATATATATATATATATATATATATATATATATATATATTCAAATAAGCCATATATATTTTTGATACATTAATGTCTGGATTCTCTTAACGACCTCGGGATCAGAGCCCCAGGCGAAATCACACAAAGACAAGAGCTTGGCTCCGGCCGGGAATCGAACCCTGGTCGGCAAGCTTGTACAGACAGTGACTAACCCACTTGGCCAAGTGGGTTAGTCACTGTCTGTACAAGCTTGCCGACCAGGGTTCGATTCCCGGCCGGAGCCAAGCTCTTGTCTTTGTGTGATTTCGCCTGGGGCTCTGATCCCGAGGTCGTTAAGAGAATCCAGACATTAATGTATCAAAAATATATATGGCTTATTTGAATATGAAAAACACGTAAAAATGTGCAAAATTTATCATATATATATATATATATATATATATATATAGTATATGTGTGAGAGTATGTGACAGACACATCCTCCATTTTTACAGTCATCAAATATTTCTCCAAGGCTGTCTTTTATTTTTATAGCCTATAATCAAAACGCAATCTATAAAATTATGGATTAAGAACAAAAGAACACTACTAAGAAGGGGAACAACAGATGTAAAATCCCAGGATCTTCATCAAATATTCTATTACATATTCTTTCATATTTAATAATTATACTTTCCATAAATTTTTCAAATACTTTATATCTGCTAGACGTTTCCTTTATGGAAAAGATCGCTCTTTTAAAATTCCTTTACTATTTTGATTGGCTTCTTTTTATTTTCCTATGTATTATCTACATCACTTCTACAATTCTATTATTAGGTTATCTTATATAAGTATTCATTTTTTGTAGATTTCTCTCTTCCTCCGTCCTTACTATACTAATGAATTACCATAATATATTTCAGAATATCAGTTCACAAAATAATAAAAAATAATGAGTTCCCTCTTTATTCTGTTATTAAAAAAAAAAAAAAAAAAAAAAAGGTGCTCATTTATTAACTTAAATTCCCAACACAGAAATTGGGATTTCCCAAATAAACGTTCCCCCCCCCCCCCCCGCCCCCATTTCACGGACGAACACACGCACATACTCACACAGAAACATGCACACCAATCTATTTCCTCACGTTATTTACTTCGATCCCAACTCACCTTATAGAGGAACAGTGGGAATCCCATTCTAAATGGGGTTTTCCCCCACTATCAAGCAATGAAAGAAAGAATGAAGGGAAAGAGAAAGGCTGACAGAAAGAAAAGACAAGAACTTGGCTGGTGTACCAGGCAAGCAAGCAAGGAAGAGTGCGTTAATTTATCAAGTCACTGGGGCGTTACTTAGCTAAGAGGGGTCCGGAAAGGGGATGGGGGGTGGGGGTGGGGTGGGGTGGGGAGGGGGCGTTTTGGGGGGGGGGGGACCTCCAGCATGTGATTCGTGTCTCCTATTTTTGCTTTTGCTTCTCACACATGAAAGAGGAGGAAGAAGAAAAGAAAGCGCGGGGACAAAATAAAGCATGAAAGAAACCAGAAGCTTCTAATTCTGCTTGCGATTGTAATATGCTGTAATCTGGTCCTCACGTGAGGAAGTCATTTGAGAATTTCCAGCAATCTATTTAAACATAGTTCAGCTTCAAGGTGAAGATTAAAGATACTAATGCTTTTGCTTAAATTAAATTCTGAATTACAAAGCACAGAGAAAGAGAAAATTTTTTTGGAAGGAGTTCACATCAGATATTGCTTAGGCAAAAGGGATTTACCTTCAGTAACAATTTCAAATGGAATCATTTTCAAAACTCTCAATGTATTTCTTTTTGTATTCATGAATATTTTAAATTCGTCATTCAGGTAAATTCATGAATTTCAATCCAATAAATAATGGGTGAAAAGAGAGTTTTGTTTAACCAAAGACGGATTTATTCCTTCACCTACTCGAAACAAAAGATTTTGTACTTTAAAACTAAAGAAACTTTTGTTTGAAAATTCTAAAACAGGAGAAAAAGTTTGGCCATATACCTTTTTCGCATTATATTTTCTCCTACAAAGTTTTCCGAAGCTACAGAGAGTGCAGAAATAATTTATAATCCAAAGTCTGAAGTAGTTTTTATTTCAATATTTTCGGTCTTTCAGACTATGTTTATATCAACTCAAGATTCCCATTTCTTGAAGGGTCACTTCATGCATACAATTCTTGTTGGTTTGAATTAAGTAGAATTGAGTCAATACTTTACTATAACCATATTTGATATCCTGAAGGTGTTGAAAAAAAGGAATTTACTTCTTACGCAGTTTTTCTACCATTGCACAGGTGAAAAATAGCCTTAAATTGGTAAAAAAAAAAACTTAAACTAGCTTTCAAATATACAATATAAAAGAACTTGTTTTAAAATACTTCTTTGTACCAGTGAAAACAGCTTTGAAATTAAACTCCAAATGGGTTAAAAAACTCAAACTCTAGCTTTTAAATATAAAATACACAAGGTGTTTTAAACTATTCCTTTGTACTTGAAAAAAAATAGCCTTGAAATAAATTTAAAAGTTGGCAAAAATCTTCAAACTCTCTCTTGAAAATATGTGTAAATAGAAAAAAAAAAAAAAAAAAAAAAAAAAAAAAAAAAAAAAAAAAAAAAAAAAAAACCCTCAAAGACTACCTTGCAAATATACAACATAAAAGAAGATGTTTGAAACTATTCCTCTGTATTTGTAAAAAAGAATAGCCTTGACATCAAATTCAAAATAGGCAAAAATCTTCAAACTTCAAAATTGGCCCCAAATTAAACTCCAAGTCTAGCTTGCACATATACAACATAAAATAAATTGTTAAAACTATTCCTTTGTACTTGTAAAAATAGCCTTCAAATCAAATTCAAAATTGGTTAAAATCTTCTAATTCCCTTTTGCAAATATACAAATAAAATTGAAAATTGGCCAAAAAAAACTCAAAGCCCACCTTGCAAATATATAACATAAAAAATGTTTGAAATTATTCCTCTGTACTTGTAAAAAATAGCCTTGACATCAAATTCAAAATTGGCAAAAATCTACAAGATCCCTCTTGCAAATATATGAATCAAATATTCAAAATTGACCACAAATTAAACTCAAAGTCTAGCTTGCACATATACAACATAAAAGAAATTGTTTAAAACTATTCCTTTGTACTTGTAAAAATAGCCTTGAAATCAAATTCAAAATTGGCAAAAATCTACAAACTCTGTTACAAACATAAATAAAATTCAAAATTGGCAAAAATCTTCAAACTCTCTCTAGCAAATTTAATAATTAAATAGAAAATTAGGAAAAATCTTCAAACTCCCTCTTGCAAATATATAAATAAAATTAAAAATTGGCAAAATCTTCAAACTTCCTCTAGCAGATTTAACAATTAAATAAGAAATTAGGAAAAACCTTCAAACTCCCTCTTGCAAATATAAAAATTGAATAAAAATTAGGAAAAACCTTCAAACTCCCTCTTGCAAATATAAAAATTGAATAAAAATTAGGAAAAACCTTCAAACTCCCTCTTGCAAATATAAAAATTGAATAAAAATTAGGAAAAATCTTCAAACTCCCCCTTGCAAATTTAAAAATTAAATAAAAAAATTAGGAAAAATCTTCAAACTCACTCTTGCAAATTTAAAAATTAAATAAAAAAAAATTAGGACAAATCTTCAAACTCCCACTTGCAAATTCAAAAAATAAATAAAAAATTAGGAAAAATCTTCAAACTCCCTCTTGCAAATATATAAATAGAATTCAAAATTGGCCAAAAAAGCCCACCTTGCAAATATACAACATAAAAGAAGTTGTTTGAAACTATTCCCTCCTTCCATTCCAACAAAAACAATCTTACCACCACAACACCTCTGGACAAAAAAACTCCTACAAGAATTAATTTTATTGTCTCTTCAACTCATATACGCAACCATCCATGCCAAAATGACGGCCAAATTGCCCCAGAATTCTAAACAAACATAAAAAAACCCATTTCTCCCCTCAAAGCGATCCACTAACATCTAAATTGACTTGTTTTTCCTTACAAAACTTTCCCCTTTCCGGTTCTCATCACCGATACTTTTCCTTTTTTGCCCTTTTTTTCTTTTTTTTTTTCCTGCTCTTTTACCCGTTCAAGGATAAGAGAATTCGCCCCTTCTACGATGCTTCAACACCCTCTGAGTTCAGTCGCATTTACATCTCTCTCTCTCTCTCTCTCTCTCTCTCTCTCTCTCTCTCTCTCTCTCTCTCTCTCTCTCTCTCTCTCTCATCCAGTGCTCTAACACCCTCCGAAATCAATCGAAATTACATTTCTTTGCCTTCCTCTCGAAAGGGTTTTAGAAATGGACTCACTATTTACACTGCATATTTACGTGAATTTATAATTTGCTGCTATCATATCATCCGTGTTTTTGCGTCTGTGACGATCATATTAACGCAAAAAATAATTCGCTTTGTTGAAATACTTAATCAAATAAAAAAAAAGTATTAATCTTATTGGAGTCTTGATCGACAAATAAATAGATGATAATAATTTAGTTTCATAAAACTACAGTAAAAATACCGTCTAAAATGTACGCGCAATTTCGAAAAGGGAAAAAGATGCCTCGGATAGTCGGCAGCACAATGTAACAGTTGCCAGATAGCACTTGAATGAGAAATTCTTGAGCGATGGCGTTGGGGTTTTCTGTTGCCAGGTTATTACTCTTTATTTTTCCTCTTTCCTCTTTTCTTTTTTCTTCGCGTTGTTTAATTATTTCTGTGTTTTCCTATTTTGCCTTAAGGGAAAATTGTAAAAAAAAATATAACGTTTTTAGTCTGAAAAAAATATAGAAAAAAATGTAACAAAAATAGAAAAATATATTTTCCAATTTTCTTTTATCTTTTTTCTTCTTTGTTTAACTATTTCTGTATTAACTTTACTCTTACCTTTGGGGTAAATGAAAAAAAAATAAAAAAAATCCCTTTCATTGCACAAAAAAATAAAAGAAAATAAAATAAAACGACGAAATTGAATTTAGGAAAAATCTTTTGTTTTATTGTTTTTGGAGAACAAAGAGAAGTCCACAGTAGCTAGTACCACATCACTCTTGCATGAGAAATTCATGAGATTGGGGGTCCTGTTGCTGGGATGCAACCTTTACACATTTATTCTTTTATTTTATTTTCTGTCTCTTTTTGATATTTCCGGACGCGCGAATAGGGAAGGAACACCCACACAAATGTTTTCGTAGTCTTTTGGGAGAATTTCAAAAGCGAGGATTACCCTTCTGTATACAAGTTATGATACGCCATTTTTTTTTACTTTTAGTGTTGGAGGTGTGTACACAGTAATACTCTTGAGCATGAGTAAAAGTTTATATTGCATGTAAGCTTTCCTTAATGTATACAAATGCATACGCTTAAATATATATATATATATATATATATATATATATATATATATATGTGTGTGTGTGAGCACACACATACACACATATATATACATACATATATGAATACATATATGCATAAATATATATATATATATATATATATATATATATATATATATATGCAACAATAAAGAGACAGAAAAAGAAAATGGATACGAAACATGGGCAGAACATATAATGAAAATGACATATAATAGATAGAAATAACGAATAGCAGAATGGGTCCCTGGAAATTGCAAAAGAAGCAGAGAATGAAGAGAAGACGATGGATTGACGAACTAAGGAAATTTGAGGTTACAGACGGGCACAAAAGGCCCATAAACAAACGCAAGTGAAAGGATATCATGTCTGAGGCCTTTGTCCTGGAGTGGACTAGTTACAGCTGATGATATATATATATATATATATATATATATATATATATATATATATATATATATATATATATATATATATATATCAATGTGCAAACGTTCTTACACTCTATTCTAATGGGAGTACTAAAAAAAAAATATAAAAAAAGCGTTGGACCAATGAAGATGAAAAGTTTCCCACTAAAGCACATTTATTCCAGACTTCTGAAAGCACATAAAAATAGAGAGAGAGAGAGAGAGAGAGAGAGAGAGAGAGAGAGAGAGAGAGAGAGAGAGGAATCTTTCTTTAATCCATGGGACGAAAACAAATCGAGGTGGTTGAAGTAAAAAGACAAAGAACAATAAAATACTGAAAGAGAAGATGCTATGAATTGTACCAACCGTGTGTCACACGATCGAACATAATTCATTTTGTATATATTATGCTTGTATCTTCGCTCTTCCCTCGCACTAAAAAGAACCAGAATAAACATGTCTGCTTTTCTCCTCTGTAACAGTGTCTGTTTTTCGAACATGAAATTTCCTGTTGCCTTGAGGTTTTGTATATACAGGAGAGTGTTCTATAATAAATTACTCAGTTGCTTTCAACCTGCCTTTGAGTCACAACCTTCTCTCGGCCCGTCTCAGAATGATGGATCTGTGGGGTTAGTGCAAGGTTGGGGTTAAAGCTATAACAGCTTAAGGTCCCGGATAAATGGAAGGTTTGTGGTTGAAGACCATTGCTTGGAGATTGCGGGTAACAAAAGGTTTGAGATTGAATGGTAAATTTTAAGATTTAGAACTGATAAATGGTTCGAGGCTATTCGAAGGCTTGAGATTATAATATAATGTTTGGGGTTGTAGTGTTGTGTTAAAATTTGAAGGTTAACCTTAAGGCATGAGTATAAAGTAAAAAAGATCAGGTTGATGTAAGTCTTGCATTTCGTCTTAAGATATAAAGATAAGTGCTGAAACAACGGTCACACTTGACATGTTAGTTTTGAGTTTTGAGGTTGAGATCACACTGTTAAAAATTTCCATTAAAAAAACGGTAAATGTCTGTTAACATTTATTCCAGGATCGTTACCGTTTTAAAAACGGATATATTGACGTAAAACAGAGATACGGTCACAAATCCGTAAAAAATAATAACAATGTACGATAAAATTACGGTCGCCTGCATTTTACTGAAATACGGTTCAGAACAGTATATTTTTTTACGGAGAATTTCCTATTAAAATTACGGTTTTTTTTTTCTAACAGTGCAGATAAGATTTGGGGTTAATGAACGCGTTGGATAGAAATAAGATCTGACATTAGTGTGGTTCCCAAGAAAATGAAAATAGTGATTTTGGCCATAGAGAGGTAAAATTTGAGATAGCTGCAATTTCTGACGTGGATGGTCAAAATTTGGGGTTTGTAAAGAAGAATCGGCCTCATATGTGAGGTTTACGGGTGACGCACGAGTATACTGTTAATAAGGTGAATGTGTAAGTACAGTATAGGATAAATTTATAAAAGGGAAGGTTTTACACCGATACTTCCTTGTCTCCTTTACTCGCTGGGCTGTTTTCCCTGTTGGGAGGCCCTGGGCTTGTAGCGTCCTGCTTTTCCAACTGGGGTTATGGCTTGGCAGGTGATAATAATAATAATAAATCTTTTTTGACGTTATTAATGTTTTTAGAATGATGTATTGTTAATTTGTTCTTATCATTTATTAATTTCCTTTTTCCTTTCCTCACTGGGCTATTTTTCCCTATTGGAGC
>NC_090744.1:34594239-34599239 GCF_036898095.1 Palaemon carinicauda
ATTTATATTGGCAAGAAGTAAATATCAATGGAAAATATGGTCGCAAATATGAATGAAATTCGTGAAATTAACGTCAGCTGAAAATGCATTACTTCTTTCCATGAAACTTACGACGTCATACATTGTTGGTGCGTGGTCCAAATTTTAATATGATTCTGAGTACATTCATTGTTTAGTCCCTAACGAAGATATTGCCATCTTTTGAAATACGTATGGAATAAATTCCTTCTTCATTTCGAATAAATAGAAAACTGGAGAATTTTTTTTTTAAATATTTAATTTATAACGAAGCTATTAGTTTTTTAAATCTGTATAAAATGTGAAATATGAAATGCATGCGTAAAATGTGTTTTTTTATATATACAAAAATAGAATTGAATACATCAAATATTCGGTTCGTACCGAAGCTGTTTAGGATCTAAAAATATTCATATAGAAACTGAAAAGAGATATTTTTAATTTGAAGGGAATATGAAATAAATTTCATATCTTCGATTTACAAGAGATTATCACCAACCTGCGACTGAAAACGAATTATTTATCTGATTCGCCTAGATAATTTTAACAGTTTTTGATAATTCAACAATACATTCTTATCTTTTAACTTTTAATAATTATCACATTCTTAAAATACTTTGCTTTATAAAATCTCTTAAGCCCTGTCCACACGATCGAGTATGCCCGACGGGCAAACATTGATACCAGACTACAATAGTTAGTAAGAATGAGGGTTAATGACGTCAGAAGCGGGAAAAACACAGACAGGGATCTGGCATCACACAGTGTTGCCAGATCCCTGCCTTTAGTTTTCCCGCTTCTGACGTCATCAACCCTCATTTTCACTAACTATTGTAGCCTGGTATCACTGTTTGCCCGTCGGGCATGTTCGATCGTGTGGACAGGGCTTTGCGAGTATTCAAACAAACTAGGTAATGTAGCCTTAGATATAGTTAGTATCTTAAACAATAACCTATGATTTAAAATCTTGAAAGGTTTGTCTAATTTAAAAGGGCATTATTTTAATTTGATTGTTCATTTTTAAGTCTCTAATAAGCTCTTAAAATCCTTACGATATTTAATATATTCAAATAAATCCTTGATTATAAATTCAAGAAAAATATTAAAACTTTCAAATGAGTTAATATTTCCAATATTTTTTGCCGTAAATTTTATACAAAATAAAAATTTTGCCGTAAATTTTCTATAAAATACAATTGTATGTCGTAAAGCTTATACAAAATACAAATTTTCTGACGTAAACGTTTTACAAAAAACAAACTTTTTGTCGTGAATTTTATAAAAAAAAGAAAATAAATAAAATTTTGTCTTAAGTCTTATTCAAAATACCAGAGATTAATAATGGTATCTATTCTAATACAAGTTTTGATGACCATAATGTTACGAATTTCAGAATATATAATTTTCTCATCAAATATCAACACTGAACTATCTATACAGATCTTCCCTCAACTTCAACATTTATAAATATCCCAAAAGCTCAAATATATCTACACATTCTCCATTTAGCCCGAAATCACATTTAGAACATATCAAAAGAAGCACACCATCGAAGCATCCTCTTACCAAAGCCTTTTCCTTGAGATCACCTTCTCAATCGGTAGCTCTCCTTTAAGAACGGACACCCCTCCCTGCTTTCCCCTCCCTCCCCCCTCCCCTTTCAACCGTTACCACATCTTCTCCCCCTTTCCCCATCTACCTTCAACGTCCCCCAAAACAAGCACTTTAGAGGAGGAGGGGGAGGAGTAGGAGGAGGAGGAGGAGGAGGGGGAGGAGGAGGAGGAGGAGGAGGTAAGAGGAGGAAGAGGAATCTGGAATATCAAACGCTACACGTAAGACGACTCGAACATTCGTGGGTCGTTCTTTTCTCTTTGGTAAACTAATATATTACTTCATGTACCATGTGTTTCATGTGTTTCTGTCTCTCTATTCGCAAGATGATTTATTTTTTTCTTTGGTCTCTCTATCTGTGAATGATTTAACGTTTGTTCTACCTATTTGCATCGTTCTGTCTCCTATCTTATCCTAAATTCTGTTTCTTGCTATTTTTTTCTTTTTCCCCTTGTTGTCCTGTCACTTATATGTTTACTCTGGAATCTCACTTATTTATAAATCTCTCTCTCTCTCTCTCTCTCTCTCTCTCTCTCTCTCTCTCTCTCTCTCTCTAAGAAATATCTTCATGAATTTTTTATCGACAATCGTCTCTCCACCCCTCTTCCCTTTATTTTCTATTTTTTGAAGAATAATTTTTCATCAAAAAATCTCTCTCTCTCTCTCTCTCTCTCTCTCTCTCTCTCTCTCTCTCTCTCTATTTTGAGCCAAAATTTTGACCTATCCATCGGCAGAAACCAAAAGGAGACCACTCATAAATCCTACAACTGAGAAATAATACAACAAAAGACAACACAGTCATGAACCAAAGCGTAAGCTTAAAGTCCGTAGACTTTACCCCTTACACAAAGGCTACTCTAACAATACGGATTCCTTATAAATTCATTGTTCGTGAGAAGCCACTCTAAGCAAATATTCTATGGGTCGAAGACGTTGAAATAAATCTAATGACGAATATATAGAAAATATTAAGTCATGATATTCAGAATAACTCGACAATAGGCTATATGAATTTGACTATAGAGCGACGATGAAATTATAGTTTTCGGACGATTGAATTATGTCCTTTCCATATAAAATAACACCAAAGTTTGGGCAAGATGAACATTTCATATATATATATATATATATATATATATATATATTCACATATATGTTTCATTTCTGTATAAAAATACTTAGATTTTACAAAAAAATAAAATTAAAAATACAATAGAGTGAGAGCAAATAAATTGTATTCTTTGCAAGAACATTCTTTTCCATTTTTGTAATAGCACTCACGTTTCTATATATATATATATATATATATATATATATATATATATATAGTCTAGTACAATATTCCAAGGATTTTTCTTTATCATGAGAAATAATGAAAAAAAATACATATAATCCTTTGATAAGATTACTTTTCTTTGAAACACAAAAGCCTTCTACATTAACAAAATTCTACGAAAATGACTTCTCAACATAGTATAAAAATAACATGAAAGGATGAACAATTTCCATAAACACAATATTGGCAAAGAATATTATGTTATTTTCAAAAAAAGGAAAAACATTAGTAAATAAAAATCTTTAACCAAAAAAATATTTGAAATATGAAAAATAAATATATGAAATATGATAAATATTAACCATGATTATTTTTTGAAGAAGAGAGTTTCTTTAAGAAGGATTGTAAAGAAATTTAATTCAAAGTATTTTGCAAAATCTACAATATGATATACGCTTCATATCTTATATGGAAATGCAGTTTTTAAAAGTGAAATTCTATAAAGATTATACTTGTAAAAATGTTCTTGTAAACACACACACATATACACACGCACACACACACACACACATATATATATATATATATACATATATATATATATATATATATCTATATATATATATATATATATATATAAATATATATATAAAGACATTCATATTAAACATAGAAAACAAAATAATTGAAAAATAAAAAATAAAGTTTTATTTAAAAGAATAATCTTAAGAATAAAAAAGTCTTCATGAAAGAAAAAGAAACATTTTAATTCGGAATAAAAAAAAATAAGTTCAAACGACCTGAAAAAAAACAACAACAACAACTATTAATAACTCCTCATAAAATATATCAAAAAGTATAAAATTTAATTCAGAATAAAAATAAATTAGTTCGAACGATCTTTTAAGATAGACGCAAACATACTAGAAAAATAACCTTTTAATAAAAAAATCAATGAATAAAAAAAATTCCCTAATGATAAAAAAATCCTAAAAAGACCTCATTAAGAAGAAATTACGTTAACACGGTCTAATTATTTCATCTCAATCTTTCCGTGATATTTTCTCTGAAAATTATATCCATAAATGAAAAGGCTGAAAACGAAAAGATTTAAAAAATGGTATAAAAATAATCTGAAATCTTTATATAAACGAATGATAGATCAAAACTATTCGCAGAATTGAGTTATTTGATGTTACACCTAATGAACGATTGAAAATGATTTTCTAATAATCATATCGGTCAAAAATAAAGATTTTAATCTTTTATTTTTTGCATGAAAAGAAGAGAATGACTTGCACTTATTATTATTATTATTATTATTATTATTATTATTATTATTATTATTATTACCTTCGCCAGAGGTATAAAATGACCAGCGTTTATTTATTTATTTCTCTGTTTGTTTGTCTGTTAACCCGACTACGTTAAAACACCTTCCCAGATTTTCACCAAATTTTAACAACGGATAAAAAACACTAAATAATAAATATTAAAATTTGGAGTTGATCCCAACAAAATAGCGATTCTGTTAATCATTGTTATTATACAGTATATTCACTTACGGTCAGTATATGAAAAAAGGGAGAGCTTGGTCCGTAGATTTGAGTAAAATGTTGACAATCTTCATTGGTGGAGGCCTGATATTTCTACTTATTATTATTATTATTATTATTATTATTATTATTATTATTATTATTATTATCAATGTACCCATACAATAAAAAAATGACGATGACGTAAGAGACTTTAGGCCTACCTCCAATCTGCATTTTTATATGAAGGCCTCTGGTGAGAGAAACTATCCCCGGGGTTGGCGACAGCAAATCTAAAAGTAGAGTTGAAAACCGAATGAATTTCAAACACGTCTCGATTTTTTTTTCAAGCCGATATTTTCCTGCACGGGCTCTTGATCTATATAAGTCATTTGTTTGATATAAATTAACTGAAAATTCTCTTTCGACGGTTTACAATAGTCATCTGCTTAATATAGAGTAAATGAAACCTTTAACACATTAAATGCTTACTTAAGCGAAAGAGGCCGACGGAAGGAGAAATATTTAGGCCATTAGTTACATGCTATAATTTGTTATAA
>NC_090744.1:34601739-34605796 GCF_036898095.1 Palaemon carinicauda
TTTCTCTTAATTTATTTCCTATAGAGTTCCTCTAATTTTCCTAATCAAGTGGCCTCTTATTCAACTTCAATTAAAAATTCTGAGAGAGAGAGAGAGAGAGAGAGAGAGAGAGAGAGAGAGAGAGAGAGTTCATTTACTTTAAAGCTATGAAGGTAATGCGTATAACCCTTGTCATTTCCCACGTTGACCTGACCTTTGACCTTTCCATTAGGAATCCCGGAGCGAGGTCATTCACAGCAGATTTCTTTTATATTTCTTATATACAAAATAAAAAAGATTTAATTTTGATAAAACATTCTGTTATTATATATCCTATAACATATAATTCCCCCTGGTTATAAGATTCTTCAATATTAACCTTTTTTTTTTTCTTTTGAAACATTTCCTTTAATAAAGAATGGTTTTTACTTCTCAATTTTATATATCTAAAATTTATAAAATTAGTTTTTTTTTTAGTTAGTTGTTATTTAAATTAAGATATTATTTTTAACAATCATTACTTTTTATTTCAAGTTAAATTACTTGAATGAAACAAATTATCCCAAATCCTGTATATATATATATATATATATATATATATATATATATATTTATATATACATATATATAGACATACACACACACACACACACACACACATATATATATATATATATATATATATATATATATAAATTATTTTAGATTACATTTTCCATCTTGAATAATATCACTCACATAACAAGAATTATTACTTTTTTCATACTATTTTCTATTTCCATCAGGATTATTTTGATTAATTTCAGTACAATCCTTTGTGTGCATATTGACTTTTACTTTAAAGTAACAGCTTGTGACGTCTGCTTTTACTCTTTCCGTGGGGTTCGAAGTTATGTTGAGCAAATGATAAGGAGAGAGGAGTAGGAGAGAGACGGAAAGAGGCGGTAATTGAATAAAAAGAGAAGTGAAGAAAGAAGGGGAAAATGAGAAGGATGTTTATAGCGATTATGACGTGGGGAATATAAAAAAAAGCTTTTTTCGTTTTATTCATATAATCAAGGACGTTTCGAAATGTCAGCCTTTGATCCATTGTAATTTCATTCACGGAAATTCACCAAAAGGTCAATGGATTTAAGTGTGACGTAGATACAGCACTCCTACGTGACGTCGATGGGGATATGAAGGATTCACACACACACACACACACACACACACAAACCTGTCCACAGAGAAATGCACACAAACACTGACACAATAAGAGGCTAGATCAAAGTTTCCTATTAATCCTTCGAACAGTTTCCTAACAAAAAAAATCTGCTTTCCTCAGTAGTGACTTTATGTACATGGGAGCTAGACAACTGTGGTGGGTCGAACCCACATCCCCCAGAAGAATTGTGAGAATTGTGAAGAATTTAAAGATTAATACCGTCTGGAGCATTCCCTTATATATATATATATATATATAAAATTATTTTGAACTCTAACGTGTGAAAACACAATATATATATATATATATATATTATATACACACACACACACACACACACACACATATATATATATATTTATATATATAAAACCAAGAATTATCAATTTATTATTATACATAAATAAATATATACATATATATATAAATATATATAAATATATATATACATACATACATATTATATATATATATATATATATAAGCATGATAAATTCATAAACCTAAGCAGATCAATAAACGATTTATTTGTTTACACTAATTATTAACCAAAATGTGTGAGTTCGTTCTCCTCTCTCTCTCTCTCTCTCTCTCTCTCTCTCTCTCTAAATTCTATATAACAGCAAGACTCAACCTATAATCTATAACCTATAATAAATATAACAACTGATATGCAATAAAAACTTTCGCACAATAGGAATAGAAAAAAAAAAATAGAATGTCAAAATTGCCTGTCACTCCGACCGTAAACATAGCTTCGACAGCCTCTTACGGATGGTACCCCCAAGTTTCCGGCCAACTTTGGCCTCAAAGTTTAAAGTTCTTAACTTGAAAAGTTTCCAAGTTGGATTCCTAGTTCTATTTTTCCAGTTACCAAGCAGCAGAAGAAGAAGAAGAAGAAAGATGAGAATAAGAAGAGGAAGAAAAGACAAAAATACGTTACATCGATTAAGGTTTAAAGGCCGTTCATGAATGGCAGAGGCAAGGTGAAGTGACACTGCCCTTGCTAGCAGGACAGTAACCCTAGAGATTGGCCATATATACATATGATCACCGCTCATGCTCCCTCTTTACCAAAAGCTAGGACCAAGGATGATTAGGCAATGGCTGCTGATGACCCAGCAGGTAGACCTATAGACCCCTAAAAACCCTTATCTTTAGCTCACAAGGATGGTGAGGATGCAGATACTAGAAGAAACAATTCGATCTGTTCATCCCACTTGATAAACTCATTCACGTATTTCTAAGATGGTCTTGTCACACATGAGTATTTTTGTCAGTTCACGCGGATTTAATCTCCCACAGCATTAAACTCTCCGTCTTTTTTTCGGGTGGAGGGGGGGGGGGGGGGGGGAGCTGGAGTGGCGAGTAGGTAGGCTCAGGAACGAAAATCATTTTGAAAGCGGGCCTCGAACCCATTCCGACATTTCGCCAGGCAGAGGACTTTTCCAATAGGCCACTATAACAAATATTAGAAAGTGGGACTCGAACCCCAGTCCGACATCTCGCCAAGCGACACTTTTCCAATAGGCCACTACAACAAATATTATAACAAAGCATAGTCTACAAATAATCTACAATAAGATTATTGGGGTATAAACTGTACTGGTTCTCAACGCGAGCATGGTTAGAAAACTGCCAGGCCTGCTTTGGTTTTTGTTTCCTTCAACTTGTCCTTCTTTCTTCTTTAGCTTTTTATTTTCTCAAGAACCTCAACTAGGGACCAAGATGGGTGACAGAGAATTCAGGGGATTATACGAGACCGTAATGATTTAGTAGTGATAATATGGGCCCGCAAGGTATATATGATAAAGGGAAAGATCTGGAAGTGGCTGATCCGGTTATGCAAATGTAAGTCTGACAAATGGAAAGATTCTGGAAGTGGTTGAACCGGGTTTTGTAAGGTAAGTCTGACAAATGGAAGGATTCTGGAAGTGGTTTGAACCGGGTTTGTAAGCTAAGTCTGACAAATGGAAAGAATCTGGAGGTGGTTGAACCGGGTTTGTAAGGTAAGTCTGACAAATGGAAGGATTCTGGAAGTGGTTCAAGTCTGACAAATGGAAGGATTCTCGAAGTTGTTGAACCGGGTTTGTAAGGTTAGTCTGACAAACGGAAAGATTCTGGAAGTGGCTGATCCATTTATGTAAGGTCAGTCTGACAAATGGAAAGATTCTGGAAGTGGTTTAAACCGGGTTTGTAAGGGTAAGTCTGATAAAATGGAAGGATTCATGGAAGTGGCTGATCCGGTTATGCAATGTAAGTCTGACAAATGGAAAAGATTCTGGAGGTGGTTTGAACCGGGTTTGTAAGGTTAGTCTGACAAATGGAAGGATTCTGGAGGTGGTTGAATCGGGTTTGTAAGGTAAGTCTGACAAATGGAAAGATTCCGGAGGTGGTTGAACCGGGTTTATAAGGTAAGTCTGAAAATGGAAGGATTCTAGAAGTGGTTGAACCGGGCATGAAAGGTATATCTAAGTGATGTTAAGATTCTGGAAATGGCTGACCTGGGTTTTCAAGGTATTTCCGGATTACAATAACTATGCAAGTAGCTGACCGGATTTGTAAGGTATATCTGCACGATGGATAGGTTCTGAAAGAAGGCTTTTAAAATCAAATAAAAGTTTTTTAACACAATTAGGACACAGAAAATAACTCTTTCTAGTTAAAGAAGTAAAAATAAAAATATGAAATAGCTCATTGCTTTTAACAAAGGGTGTTAAAAAACAAACAAGATACGTAGGTTAATAAGTATATAGCGGGTGATTAATCAATAACCAAAGACTATAACAATAAATTAATATAAAAATCGATCCAAAGTTTCTCGATAATTCGCAATGCCAAGTTTATCGATCAACAACTAATTTAACTTAT
>NC_090744.1:34613796-34621296 GCF_036898095.1 Palaemon carinicauda
TCGATCATTTCCCCCATTGTTGCTCTTCAACTATTTCCCCCAATTGTTGCTCTTCAACTATTTTACCCATTGTTCTTCAGCTATTTCATGCATTGTTGCTCGTCAACTATTTACCCCCTTTGTTGCTCTTCAACTATTTTACCAATTGCTCTTCAGCTATTTCATGCATTGTTGCTCCTCAACTATTTCACCCATTGTTGCTCCTCAACTATTTCACCCACTGTTGCTCTTCAACTATTTCAACCATTGTCGCTCGTCAACCATACACCCATTGTTGCTCTTCAACTATTTCAACCATTGTTGCTCGTCAACCATTTCCTCCAATTGTTGTTCTTCAACTATTTCACCCACTGTTGCTCTTCAACTATTTCACCCATTGCTGCTCTTCAACTATTCCACTATCATTACTATCATCACTATCATTAATTTACTTCCAAACAAAAAAGGACCCTCCCCCTTTCCCAAAGCCATCCCACGAGCAGAACCAGACCAGCCAAAAGTTTTTTTTTTTTCTCTCTCAGAGAGATCTAAAAGAGCGTCTGGACTAGTCATCCAATTCCTTGTTTGAAGGAAATTCCATGGGATGGCTTTCCACGTCATTGGCGAACCGTATATTCAGAGGGAATGGAGTTACTGGCAAACGATGATTTTCGAAAAGGACCTTTTATTTGGAAGTCTTAAAAGGTATTTATTTAATAGGAATTATCAAAGGTATTTCAGGACGCAGAGTTTCCACAAAATATGTTTTTAATTTGTTCCTTTTAATTGTCGACATGTTATAATTAATTTTGTCTAACTTTGAAAGTAATTGTCGACATGTTATAACTAATTTTGTCTAACTTTGAAAGTAATTGTCGACATATATTAAGTAATTTTGTCTAATTTTGAAAGTAATTGTCGACATGTTATAACTAACTGTCTAACTTTGAAAGTAATTGTCGACATATATTAACTAATTTTGTCTAACTTTGAAAGTAATTGTCGACGTGTTATAACCAATTTTATCTAACTTTGAAATTAATTGTCGACATGTTACAACTAATTTTGTCTAACTTTGAAAGTAATTGTAGACATGTTATCTTTCTTCCAAGAGCGAAAGAAGACTATGATAAAAAAATTAAAAGATCATTTTACCAAAACTAACAAGAGAGAGAGAGAGAGAGAGAGAGAGAGAGAGAGAGAGAGAGAGAGAGAGAGAGAGAGAGAGAGAGAGAGAGAGAGTTAATGATCCCGATAATCAACAAGAGATTAAAAAAATAAAAAATAACGTAACTTGAAGGAGTTATGAGCCATTACTTTTGCTTTCTCGACATGCTGGGTTGTTTAAGTATTTCTGTATTTATCATCTTGCTTTTCCAACTAGGGTTGTAGCTTAGCTAGTAGTAATAATAATAATAATAATAATAATCTGTCTTCATTAATTTTTTTTCATCACATATACAGTCTTCTTTCATATAGAAGTTTGTCTATTTTGAATAATGATATTATTAACAACAATAATATAATAATAATAATAATAATAAAGATAAAAAGCATAAATAATCAGCTAAACACACAAACACACACACATACATACATACATACATATATATACATATATATATATGTATATATATACAGAGAGAGAGAGAGAGAGAGAGAGAGAGAGAGAGAGAGAGAGAGAGAGAGAGAGGAAAGCAAAACTATTTTAAAGCTAACAAAATATATACAACTGTAAATACACTGGACCTCTTCACCCGAACAACAATGATAATAATAATAATAATAATAATAATAATAATAATAATAATAATAATAATAATAATAATAATAAGTGTCTGAATAAAGAAAGAATACCGAGTATATGGGTCACTCGACCTAATCCAAGGCGGACGGAAATAAATGACTGATTTCTTCGTCAGGGAAAAGTCCTCCTCGAGGAAGTCAGAATAGATGAGGTTTCGCTATCCCGTCGACGTCTATTGAAGAGGTCTTCAGGAAAAGAACCAGATGGAGGATGAGGATGAGGTTTGGAAGGCAAAGAGGATAAAGGAGGATAAGGAGCGTACGAACAAAGGGCGAAGGAGTGAGGATGAGAAGATGCGAGATGTAAGGAAGTGCATGGAAAGAAATAATAATAATAATAATAATGATAATAATAATAATGATGATGATAATAATAATAATACTGTAATCTCCCTAAACAATAAAAAGCAAGAGTCTGGCATTATACATATATATATATATATATATATATATATATATATATATATATATATATATATATATATATATTTATTTATTTATTTATATATATAGATAGATATATATACATATATATAGATATATATACATACATACATATATATCCAAATAAGCCATATATATTTTTTTGATACATTAATGTCTGGATTCTCTTAACGACCTCGGGATCAGAGCCCCAGGCGAAATCACACAAAGACAAGAGCTTGGCTCCGGCCGGGAATCGAACCCTGGTCGGCAAGCTTGAATAGACAGTGACTAAGCCACTTGGCCACGAAGAAAGATAAAAGTCAATGACAATTCTTCTGTACTTATACCTGTCGAATTGTCATTGACTTTTATCTTTCTTCGTGGCCAAGTGGCTTAGTCACTGTCTATACAAGCTTGACGACCAGGGTTCGATTCCCGGCCGGAGCCAAGCTCTTGTCTTTGTGTGATTTCGCCTGGGGCTCTGATCCCGAGGTCGTTAAGAGAATCCAGACATTAATGTATCAAAAATATATATGGCTTATTTGAATATGAAAAACACGTAAAAATTTGCAAAATTTATCATTATATATATATATATATATATATATATATATATATATATTATATAATATATATATATATATATATATATATATATATATATATATATATATATATATATATATATATTCCGGTCGCGCTCAGCCCTCCCAGTCCGTAGGTAGGGGGGAAAGGAGGAGTAGTCATACCCATATCTATCTAAATATTTACCCCTTATTTTTGACGGGTCGTGTACAATAATAATAATAATAATAATAATAATAATAATAATAATAATAACATTGACGATAATAATAATAATATAAAGAACAACAATAACAACTTGAGTAAGATGAATAATGACGATATTCAAAGCGCAGAAATAGTATACGAACGGGACAGGATGACACGAGCTAAGTCAAGGACGAATGCAAAAGAAATAATAATAATAATAATAATAATAATAATAATAATAATAATAATAATAATAATAATAATAATAATAATCAACTCTGACCTGCCACTTTGTACTTCGATTTCCATTTTAGTAGGAAAAAGATATTTCCAAAGATTATTGAAGCATATCACACAATCTCAGGTTGTGAATTAAATGATTATATAACTTTAAATAATGTTTATATATTGAAATGATAATGTTATAATAATAATCCTTTTAAGATTCTCGCTTCCAAACGCTTCCATTATCAATAATTACATTTCAACATGAACAGTGACTTTAGTGTTTAATATAGAAATAAAATGGAGATTAGTTACTGTGTTTTATACATCGAAGACAAGAGAGATTTAGTGCTACCAATCGTTTAAAGGTTTAAAGGTCGCTCATGAATGGCATAGGCAAGGGACAGTGACATTGCCCTAGCAATCAGGATAATGCCCTAGAGACTGACCATATATTATATGATTAGCGCCCAAGCCTCTTCTCCACCCAAGCTAGGACCAGGGAGGGCCAGGCAGTGGCTGCTGATGACTCGGCAGATATATCTATAGGCTCCCCCAAACCCCCCAACCTTAGCTCACAAGGATGGTAAGGTTGCAGACACTAATGGCACTAACGAGTCTGAGCGGGACTCGAACCCCCGACTGGCAAACACCAGGCAGAGACGTTACCAATCAGGCCACAGCAACTATTTCATATAAATTGTTAAGATATCAACATAAACAATCACTTATCCTTGAAGTGTAAATTCATCATTATTAAGAAAACATTAAAATAAATTTTCGCTCCAAATTATCTTGTTCAAAAAGTAAACATATCCGTGAGTTAATCATTGCAATACATCAATTAGAAACGGTCGGTTACTGTTTCCTCCATTTTTTATGGCACAATCTGCCATTCTCTATCTTCTTACGTGTTCCCGAACCCACAATCTTCCATCCATTTAGGGAGAGAAGGAAGCATAAAAAGAAAAAAAAAATTTAGTCGTTTTTTAAACGCTGGATAGGTAACATACGATTGCCAATCCCATCAGACTCAATATAAACCACCCTTAAAGATAACTGACCTAAAATATAGTCGTTTTTTAAACGCTGGAGAGGTAACATACGATTGCCAATCCCATCAGACTCAATATAAACAACTCCAAAAGAAAACTGACCGAAAATATAACCCTTTTTTAAACGCTGGAGAGGTAACATATGATTGCCAATTCTATCAGACTCAATATAAACCACCCTTAAAGACAACTGACCTAAAATATAGTCGTTTTTTAAACGCTGGAGAGGTAACATACGATTGCCAATCCCATCAGACTCAATATAAACCACCCTTAAAGATAACTGACCTAAAATATAGTCGTTTTTTAAACGCTGGAGAGGTAACATACGATTGCCAATCCCATCAGACTCAATATAAACCACCCTTAAAGATAACTGACCTAAAATATAGTCGTTTTTTAAACGCTGGAGAGGTAACATACGATTGCCAATCCCATCAGACTCAATATAAACAACTCCAAAAGAAAACTGACCGAAAATATAACCCTTTTTTAAACGCTGGAGAGGTAACATACGATTGCCAATCCCATCAGACTCAATATAAACAACTCCAAAAGAAAACTGACCGAAAATATAACCCTTTTTTAAACGCTGGAGAGGTAACATATGATTGCCAATTCTATCAGACTCAATATAATCCCCCAAAGAAAACTGACTTAAAATATAATCGTTTTTTAAAGTTGGAGAGGTAATAAATGATTGCCAATTCCATAAGACTCAATATAAACGCTCCACCCCACAAAAAAAAAAAAAAAAAAAAAAAACTGACCTTTAATATAAGTTTTTTAAAAGTTGGAGGTAACATATGATTGCCAATCCCATCAGACTCTATATAACCCCCCCCCCACCCCCGCGGAAGAAAACTAACCTGAAATATAATAGATTTCTAAACGTTGGCTAAACGCTGTTCTGTGATTTCCTATGAACTGTATTTTTGCCCAAAATTTGTGACATTTTAACTTGGTGATTCAGTTGAAAGACTAAATTGAATTCATTGCTTTCATTTGAATTTTGAATATATTAAAGAGTTCATTCCGGAGTTTCAACCGTGATAAAATAGAGTTCGCTGATTGCTTAATTTCGTGTTCAGAGTCATTCGTATGGCGATTGAATATGTCGGAAATATGAGCCTTTGGGGACCAAAGATAAAATATCACAGCTATGCAAGATTTAAAGACCAAAGGTTAAACAGAATAATAATAATAACAATAATAATAATAATAATAATAATAATAATAATAATAATAATAATAATGATGTTATATTTAGTTCTAATACTGCCAATTCTTAATAGTTTAGACACAAAACGCATTGCGAATGGCATTTCTCGTTTTCATACTCATCATGTAAAGTTAGAATTATCATTATTATTATCATTATTATTATTATGATTATGATTATTATAATAGGTTTTATAATGTGGGTACTCACCTGTGAGCTTCCTCCTGCTGAGCGATGGCTGCAGTGTACCGGGTCTCTTGCCTCTCCCCTTGGACCACAGGCCGGCCGGGCCCGCTATGCGTGGGCCCTCCGTGCCCGGGCACCGCGTGTGAGGGTCCCGTGTGCCCCTGCAAGTGAGGGGAAGGCCCGTGTTGGGCTTGACTCGCGTGTAACTGTTGCTGTTGTTGCTGCTGTAACTGCTGTTGTTGTAATTGCTGTTGCTGTAACTGCTGTTGCTGTAACTGCTGCTGCTGTAACTGCTGTTGCTGTAACTGTTGCTGTTGCAACTGCTGCTGTTGTAACTGCTGTTGCTGTAGCTGTTGCTGCTGAAGCTGCTGTTGTTGTTGCTGCTGCATCTGCTGTTGTAGGGCTTGGTGGTGGTGCTGGGGTTGGTGGGCGGGTGTATGCACGGGGTGGGTCTGGTGGGCTGGGTGATGCGGATGGTGCTGATGGTGGGAAGTCGGGGTGGGCGTGGTGGGCGCGGCCGAGGGCGGCCTCGGAGGGCCTGGCGTCCTTGGAGGTCCGGGCGCCCCTCTCCTCTCCACGTCGTACATGGGGTTTTCGATGACGTCTTGGTCGTGTTGTTGTTGCTGTGTCTGCGGCTGCGGGGGCTTCGGGGGACCGCGGAAGTCGTGTCGGGGCCGGTAATCGTGCAGTCGGTACTCTGGAGGGGCAGGGGGCAGCTCCCGACGCCGGCAGAGGTCAGCGAGGACCCCCTCGCGACCCGACAACGACCGTGTCTCCTCCGCCTGTCGGTAGTCGGAGTTCTGTCGTAATCGGGTCGCTTCGCTGGTCGGGAAGATGTCGGAGAGTCGGGAGGTCCGGCCATCGAGGGAGCCGTAGATGTCGTGGTGAGATCGAGACCCGGCTGGAACGGGGACGGCCGCTCCCCCTCCGCCCCCAGCACCAGCGCCACCTCCACCCCCTCCACCACCCCCTCCCCGTCCATCCAGTGTTCCGTACAACTCCAGGAGTCTCGACACCCTTTCGCCGCCCACGCCGTAGAGTCCGCTGGCGGTCCCGCGGGCTTCGGGCGTGGGTGGTGGAGGAGGGTAGTCTTGCATCCTGGAGAACCTATCCTGAGGGAGCCTGGGCCCCCTGCCTGATGGGGTCCTCGTGAAAGGTTCGTCAGGAGTCGGAGGCCCATAAGCACCGCTAAGGTCATCACGCTCCTTAGGCCGATGGCTGAAGAAGTCTCCCTTGTGGCGCGGGTAGAGGTCGTCCAACTTCTCCGGGAGGAAGTCCCTCGGCGGGTAGTCGTGCCTCGGAGTATGAGGGTCGTGATGTGGGGGATAATCGGGTCGTAGGTAGTACCTGGCACGGCCCCCGGGGGTGCCGACGGCGCCAGCCACTGCCCTACGGTACTCCTCATTCGCCCCACTTTCACCCTTCACTCCTCCTCCTGTCATCTGCACGCCATGCTTCCCCTGCGGAGGATAAGAAACAAGGCATATTAGTTATCATCTTTGGGATTAATAAAAAAAAAAAGTCTAAATTATTCTGTTAACAAAAAAAAATCAATTTACTGGAAGAGAATAAAATATTGGGATTTATTAAAAGAAATAGTATAAGTTATTACAAGACTAATCTTTGAAATTAATAAAAGAAATTACTTAAGTTGTTCTCTGACTGGGGAAAAAGTTATTTTAGTTTACCAGAGAGGAAAAAAATATCTATAGTTTTCATCTTTGATATTAATCAAAGAAATGACAGGTTATTCTCTGACTGGGGAAAAACAACTGTTTTAGTTTACCTTAAAAACAACGTTAATACATAAAAGAAATACGTACATTC
>NC_090744.1:34633796-34636780 GCF_036898095.1 Palaemon carinicauda
AGACACACACACACACATATATATATGTATATATATATATATATATATATATATATAATACAATTACTGCATACACAATAACAAGTTCTAAAGACCGAAAATTAATTATACAATTTGTAACTCAACTGAGATTGCCAAACAATTCTTCTTCACCCAAGGGGTTAATTACTGCACTGTAATTGCTCAGTGGCTACTTTCCTCTTGGTAAGGGTAGAAGAGACTCTTTAGCTATGGTAAGCAGCTCTTCTAGGAGAAGGACATTCCAAAATCAAACCATTGTTCTCTAGTCTTGGGTAGTGCCATAACCTCTGTACCATGGCCTTCCACTGTCTTGGGTTAGAGTTCTCTTGCTTGAGGGTACACTTGGGCACACTTCTAACTAGTTTCTCTTCCTCTTGTTTTGTTAAATTTTTTATAGTTTTTATAGGAAATTATTTATTTGAATGTTGTTACTATACTTAAAATATTTTATTTTTCTTTATTTCCTTTCCTCACTGGGCTATTTTCCCCGTTGGGGCCCCTGGGCTTATAGCATCCTGCTTTTCCAACTAGGGTTGTGGCTTAGCATTTAATAATAATAATAATAATAATAATAATAATAATAATAATAATAATATCCGTTCTTTCCAAACATACGTATTTATTCAAGCACTTAAAACAACATCCACAAAGTTATCAACTAGACACACACGAACAAGAGATGTAAAATATGTATACAAATTTGATGATTTCTTGAATTTTATTATTATGAGAGAGAGAGAGAGAGAGAGAGAGAGAGAGAGAGAGAGGCGAGTACAAAATTAAAGACACCGCAAACTTTTCATTCTATCCAGCCCAGTGGTACTCCCCTCCCCCCATCCCTCATACCAGCAAGGTACTCCCCCCCCCAATCCCTAATACCAACCACAGCTGCATACTTCAGACGCTGGTGCTTCTCTCTCTCTCTCTCTCTCTCTCTCTCTCTCTCTCTCTCCCTTCTCCTTCCACGTGTACATTTAAGCGTCAAGCAATAACATTGTATATAATGCCTAATGCTTTTCCGGATAAAGCTATATCACATTTAGTCTTAGTTATTGTCTGTATATATATATATATATATATATATAAATATATATATATATATATATATATAAATATATATATATATATATATATATGTCTAGAAGACCGTCTGCCCAACTGTCTTTACTGACAGTATCCTTCAGCATAAACGAACTCAAAAGTATGTATGTCTGTCTGTGTGACTCACTGAGTTCCTTTCCGGCTCGCCTAGGCTCTCGAGAGACACAAAAGCCCTCCAAGAGGGTCTGCCCTTGTTTTGCAGACATTTACTTTCTAGCTTTCTCGGTCTGTTGCTTGTTGTGCTGAAAACTCTCTCTCTCTCTCTCTCTCTCTCTCTCTCTCTCTCTCTCTCTCCATATCACATACCTTAACTTTCCATTGCTTTAAAAAGTAAAATAAAGATAAAGTTCTTGCCAGGATACCTAATCTTTCTAGGAATAATAATAATAATAATAATAATAAATTCCCCTATATAATGAAGAGCAAGTTTCTGGCTATCAATATAATTATATATATATATATATATATATATATTCGCTCACGCTCAGCTCTCACCGTCCCTATGATAGGGGGAGAGGGAGTAGTCATACCAATGGTGAGATGGGGTTACAGCGACGTGTGTGTGCTTATCAATCTGAATACTTTAGCAATAATTTTTTGACGGGTTGCGTACACTAGTAATAATAATAATAATAATAATAACAATAATAATAAAATACGTAACCTCTAAACCCAGGATGATGAGGGATTTAGAGAAGGAACAAAAAGTGAAGGAAATGTAAAAATAAAAAAAAAACAAAAAATATATAAGGGTCACACAGAATAAACAGAACAGCAAAAGAAATAAAAAAGAACAACGGAAAAGAAGAATGAGCAAATGTAATGCGCACCCCCCCCCCCCTTGAAGGTCCGCCAGGTAAGCCTTAATTACAAGGGGGCGATAACCCCTCCCCCTTTTAAGACACGAATTCTTGAAAAAAAAGACAGCTCAAAAGACCTACAAAAGGTGAAAAAAATAATAAAAAAAAAAGAGGTCTAAAGAAATATGAAAGTGAAGGATCTCAAAGAGGCAAAATGAATCCCTATTGTTAAGGTAGAAAATGGAGTGAATAGCAACAAAGGAGAGAGAGAGAGAGAGAGAGAGAGAGAGAGAGAGGCAGACGGGGGGAAACTGAGCGTGACCGGAAATATATATATATATATATATATATATATATATTTATATATACCCAGGAAATAGCTTTATTATATTGGGAATATTATAGAGGATATTATTATACACGAATGAGAGAGAGAGAGAGAGAGAGAGAGAGAGAGAGAGAGAGAGAGAGAGAGAGAGAGAGGTTATTAGCCTTTTTCCTCACTTCACATCGATTGCAACCACCAGAGTCGTATAAACTACATGATATATAATTCATTGCTTAGGCCAACGAGGCAAGGGAGGAGGATTCAGTGGAATTGGTCAAACGCACTCGCCCGGGATTTGAATTTGGGACTTTTCATTTTTGTCAGGCAAATAAATTTGCTACTGAAGCATGAATAAATATTATATATATGATATATATATACTATATATATATATAATAAATACAGTATACAGTATATATGTATGTGTATATATATATATATATATACATACTGTATATATATATATATATATATATATATACAGTATGTACTTATAAATATGTGAGCGTCTTTATATAAGTGAATATACTTATATAGATACATATTCATGGTTTCATGTCATAAACAATCATTTCACCATTCAGCCCTCATTCCTTCAGAGGGAGTAGTAACATCAATGAAAAAATACCCAGGCTTTTCATTCCCCCAAAGACAAACTGATAGACAGCCCGATAAATAAATAAACAAAAAGACATAGAAATATAAATGGAAATACAAGAACATTCTTAAAATGT
>NC_090744.1:34637280-34642280 GCF_036898095.1 Palaemon carinicauda
GTTACCTTTTGCACAAACCTATATTACGTTGCATATTGCAAAATCTCTATTGGACCGCCATTTGCTGCTATTGTGGACCCTTGCAGTTCCTCGTGCAAAGATTCCTGGCCGCTGCAACACGATTCTTTTGCCATTTTATTTCCCGAAGCAATAGTGTCTTGTCATAGGGAAGATTTGAGATGAACTGTGGAATTGTCTGTACACTTTGCAACACTATTTTACCCTGGAGCATTTTGTTATTCACCTAAATTCACCCTTGATCAGAAGTAACTTCTATTCAGTCTGGAAAAAGTTCATATAAGGTGAAGGGTTTTCATACACAAGTTCGCCTTATAAAAACCAAAACATTCTTCAAGATACATAACTCATTCATTAGAAGTGAAGACTTACAAAACTGATACAGATGAAAATTACCTTAAGAAACCAGTAACGCAAATTACCGAGATATTCAATATCCATATAAATGAATAAACCAAACTACACTGTGTATAAAATCGTTAAAAAAATCAAGTCAGAAATATAAACCAAAAATAAAAAACTTCAAACACAATGACTCAAATTCACAGGCAGAAGCACAAAACTTACTTCCTGATCTGGTCAAACACAGCTACTAACTAACTCAACTAACTACTTTCCCTTCACCCATGTCTGCTTAAAAGTTCCTGCTTCCTGCTGACCGCTAGTCAGCGGCCACGGTTTTGCATTTTCGGGGATTCCCCCTCAGAGTTCAAAGCCCGGCCGCACCAACACTGGTTTCCCTTCGGTTGGTCGTCGGTCGTCGCCTACTTATGAATTGCTGTTGGAATCTGATAGCCGTATTGATTCTCAAACTTCAGGCCGCCGACGACCACTTTTCTTTCATCTTTTTCTCTTCTCTTCGTACTCCAAGCATTTTTACTTTCATATTAGATGAATTTCCTCTTTTTTTTTTCTTTTTTCCAACAAAATTGTGGTCTTGAATTTCTCTGTCGCTAATCAATCTTTTCTGTCCTTTCGTTTTTCTTGTTTTCGTACTCAGGAAAAAGAAATTGTTTTATATTCTCGATTATTTCATTCAAAATGTTGGTAAAATTTAGAAGTTATGCTCTTCGATATCATTCTATCTCTTAAACTGTTTAGAAAAATCATCTGCTATTTTTCTTCCAAAAGACGTTTTCTTATCGTACACAAAAAACTTTAACGATCCTCTCTCTCTCTCTCTCCTCTCTCTCTCTCTCTCTCTCTCTCTCTCTCTCTCTCTCTCTCTCTCTCTCTCTCAGCCTAAGACTCTTCTCCAGTGTACTCCAAGTACTTTGTGAAAAAAAACGTTATTGTGTATCCCAGGCCAAAATTTTTACCATCACGTCACAATTTGGAATAACGATATCAATGATGATTCAGGAGTCAAATAAGATCTAACAAATAAAAAATCCATCAAAAAAAAAAAAAAAAAAAAAAAAATCAGTTGACATTACATAATTGTAATGTAAAGCCTCGTAAAATTGATTTTAAAAAATTAATCTCTGCAATTATAACTTTGGTCAAGGATTCTTTAACACTAAGGATTTCGAAGGTGAATATTAATTAGCTAAAGCCAGTAAGGTCAAGCAAGTACTTGGGGTCCGAGGTTAAGACTACCTAAGATCAATATATTCAAAGATCGCTTTACATATCAGAGACAATTATTCTTATTACCTCCGCCAACGAAGTTGGAAGGAGGTCATGTTTTCACCCCTGTTTGTGTGTGTGTGTGAGTATGTGTGTTTGTTTGTAAACAGCTTCCATGGTGGCCGATGTGGTAAGGTCCCTGACTGGTGATCGCCAGACTGGGGTTAGAGTCCAGCTCAAACTCGTCAATTCCTTTGGTCGCTGCAACCTCACCATCCCCGTGAACTAAGGATGGGGAGTTTGGGGGAGCCTATAGGTTTATCTGCTGAGACATCAGCAGCCATTGCCTGGCCCTCCTTGGTCCTAGCCTGGGTGGAGGGGGGCCTTGGGCGCTGATCATATATATATATAATATATATATATATATATATATATATATATATATATATATATAATATATATATATATATATATATATATGTTCAGTCTCTAGGGCATTGTCCTGCTCGATAGGGCAATGTCACTATCCGTAGCCTCTGCCATTCATGACCGGCCTTCAAACCTTTAAATGAAACTTATAAGGATTAACTGTTATGTAAAAAGCTGGAAATGATTAAATTTTGGAAGGTCAAGGTCACCGGTCAAGCAAAATGTCCAATTCACGTAATCAGCCAAAAGTTTGGACATGGTTGTCACAGAGACTTCAAACTAGGTTCATATCTGATTGTATGAATATCCACGCCAATCAATACATGATAAGGTCAAAGGTCAAGGTCTAGCAAAAGGTCGAGAAATAAGCTGCAGCGACGGAGTTCTGCGCTCTACCGAGTGGCCCTGTAGGTATCATTGTTATTATTATTTTCAATATTATAAGCATCTTTCTTAAGTAATTAGAAACAAAAGAAACGTTGGGCATAATATCAAGATCAATAAGCTTTATCAAGATCACCAGTTGCATAAGACTTATGATGAAGTTCAAGGTCAATAAGGTCAAAAAGATTATAGAATAGTTGTTGAAGATCCTACAAAATCATTGTTCAAAGAAAATAAAGCTTAAGAGAACTAAAGATTAATATTAGAACAAGTCTAAAACAGGTCAAACAAAGTATCGTTGATCTTTAAAGAAAATTAACAAGAGATTATTAGATATTATGAAACGGTTAAAAAACGTCATTAAAGTATCATTTAAGATCCATATCATTAAGAACAATTTTATAAAAAAAATAAGGATATTATTATTATTATTATTATTATTAATTATTATTATTACTAGCCAAGCTAAAACCCTAGTTGGAAAAGCAAGATGCTATATGCCAAAGGGCTCCAACAGGGAAAAATAGCCCAGTGAGGAAAGTAAATAAGGAAATAAATAAATGATGAGAATAAATAACAATAAATCATTCTAAAAACAGTAACAACGTCAAAACAGATATGTCCTATATAAACAATTAACAACGTCAAAAAAAGATATGTCATATATAAACTAAAAAAAGACTCATGTCAGCCTGGTCAACATAAAAATATTTGCTCCAACTTTGAACTTTTGAGGTTCTACTGATTCAAACTACCCGATTAGGAAGATCATTCCACAACTTGGTCACAGCTGGAATAAAACTTCTAGCATACTGTGTAGTATTGAACCTCATGATGGAGAAGGCCTGGCTATTAGAATTAACTGCCTGCCTAGTATTACGAACAGGATAGAATTGTCCAGGGAGATCTTTATGTAAAGGATGGTTAGAGTTATGAAAACATCTCAAAAGTGTTAGCTGAATAGGATAGCATTCTTAAGTAATTCTATATGCAGAAAAGTAATAAAGAATATTCTAATACTTATATAAAAATAAATGCATGGTGTACAAATAAATTACTTTCATAATCTCTGAAACATATATCAAATAAAGAATCAATAAAAGAACCAGGCTACAAATAAAGCGATGTGAATCCCTATGATTGTTTCATTGCGTAACAAACCGTGCAAAATTAATCAACTCTATCTTCAACGCACGAAATTCTGAACTGTGAATTGCATATGATAAAGTATGACGCAGTAACAATATCGCAGTTTAATTTATCAAAATTTTTGATAGAACAATTACACTGAAAAACATCTCCCCTATATAATAAAGAACAAGTGTCTGGTTATATATATATATATATATATATATATATATATATATATATATATATATATATATATATATATATATATATATATATATACTTATTTATTTCCTGTCACGCTGAGGACATTGCCAAACGTAAGATTACTCTGTCTCTTCCCATCCCTTGCGTAGAGTGATCGGAAATAGTCATACCCACGTAAGAAGGGGTACCTCAAGAGGTGCACTCGGAAACCACAATCTCCCACAAATTGCCCAAACTTTCGTGTTGTAGTTAGGAAAGGAGGAGTGGGTGGGAAGGGTTGAATCTGTTTGTGTGTGGGCATATCTATCTATATACACTTTAGCTATCATTGCCTGACGGGTCACGTACACTAGTATAACATATTAGGATCACGCAACAATAAAAAAAGATCTCAATATAATCAGCAGCAGAATACGAGACATCGGGGCACATTACATATATCCCCTTTTTACTGTCTGGGTGCTAAGTGGCCGGCATTACAGCCATTAGACACAGTTTTTCCCTTTGATTTCTTTTTCCTGAGACACTCAACGTAATTAAACAGTTTTATCCTGAGGGCAAACACGCATAATGTCACGTCCGCATATAGAAAAGGATGTTTTCTTAAAGGTGTAATATATATATAATATATATATATATATATATATATATATATATATATATATATATGTCATTCATGTCTGGAGTAGGGTCAGTTTTCATAACCACGCTAGCCAGTGCGGATTGGTGATGGTGGGATATTTTCGTCTGATCATTCACAGCAAACCAACCTAGTATGGATGGCCCTGACTATGACAGTTTAGCTGATCACTGAGATACACAAACGCTTTTCCCGTTAAGGTATCACTACTCAGAAAGGGATATATATATATATATATATATATATATATATATATATATATATTATATATATATATATCTATCTATCTATCTTACTATCTATTTATCTATATATATATATATATATATATATATATATATATATATATATATATATATATATATATATATATATATATATATATATATATAATGCTCAGCGAAGACAACATAAAGCCAGACAAACTTAGTTTATAATCCAGCACTGTAAATATTACGATATATTCAATATGAATTTCAAAAAACCTCCCACAATAAATTGAAAATTATCTCTTAGTCTGAATAATAATAGTACCAAAAATCCCTCCAACATAAACAGCAAAGCATCGCATGGTATTTGCATAACTACTTGTAATTTCAAAGAGAAATGCGCGAACATACTATAC
>NC_090744.1:34647280-34649780 GCF_036898095.1 Palaemon carinicauda
ATATATATATATATATATATATAACTGTGTATATATATACTGTGCATATATATGTGTATATATATGTATATATACATATATATACACACACACACATATATATATATATATATATATATATATATATATATATATATATACATATATATATCTTTTCTCCCACGATCAGGGCGGAGAGGGAGTGGTCATTCCCTGATAACAGAGGGTACTCTGAGAGGTACTCTTGGAAACCATACTGTTCCACAAATTGCCGAACCAACGAGATGTAGTTTGGAAAGGGGTGAGGGGTCGGATGGGTTGAATTTCTTTCTGTGCATATCCATCTATATATTTAGATGTCATTTTTGACTGCTCGGGAACACTAGCGTCATATATATATATATATATATATATATATATATATATATATATATATATATATACATATATATATATATATATGTTATATATATATATATATGTATATATATATATATATATATATATATATATATATATATATATATATAGTATATATGTGTGTGAGTGTGTGTGTGTATGTGAGTAAGTTTAATGCTTTAGCAATACATCAAAATATAATTAAACTAATCATCACATCAATAAAAATAAAAAACTAATAAGAATTGCTAACTGTCCTGGGAATATATAAATCATCACAAAATGCACAGAAAATAAAGTTTTAAATAAAATGCATAAATTAACAGCATTTCCCAGCTTCAATTTATATTCAAATGTGACTAATACATCATAATATGAGGTGGAATCAACCGTAAAAAAAAAAAAAAAAAAAAAAAAAAAAAAAAAAAAAAAAAAAAAAACTTTTCTTCAATTGGGATTCAAGTTAAGAGCTCTAATTACAAACCGATATCCGATACAACCAATCGAAAAGGTCATGTTGACCTTTCGTAACGACGAAGGAATTACAGGTCACACAGTTCCGGGAAAAATAAAGTTGGCGTGTGCTGCCCGCCTACGTGGCATAATTAATGGCATTAATTTTTGGTACCGTTCGGGTCGTTTCATGCTTGCGTCACTCTGGAAATGCGTTGCGGTAAAGTGTCCTTTTAGAAACATTAAATACGCCCAAGTCCTTTTAGAACTACGCAACATTTTTATGTCCCTTTAAAATTATGCAGCATTTTTACGATTTTTCCCCAACTGCGTTGAACAGAACAACGTAACCACATCATTAAAAAAAAAAAAAAAAAAAAAAAAAAAAAAAAAAAAAAAAAAAAAAAAAAAAAAAAAAAACAGCTGCATCTTACGTCATCTTAAATATACGCAAAGCGTACATGATGCGAAGTGAGAAAACACCATTTATTATGCAATTAAAAAAAAAATTCCTACAATAGCTCATACTTGTACCCATCAGGAATAATCATTCATTTGTACCTATTATGAATCTTTCTTTTCTTGTACTAATCAGGAATAGTACATTTCTCGAACACATCGACAATGAGTGCATTCTTGTACACGTGAGGAATAAATCAATCATATACCCATTTAGTACACATCAAGATTAGCACATATCTTGTACACATCAAGAATAGCACATTCTTGTACACATCAAGAATAGCACATTCTTGTACACATCATACTAGTGCATTCTCGTACTCTTCATGAATAGTGCCTTTTGTACCTTTAAAAAATAGCACATCTTTGTACCCATCAAGAATAGTACATATTCGTATTCTTCACGAATAGTGCATTCTTATACCTATCAAGATTAGTGTATTGTACCTGTCAATAAGCGCATTCTCATACTCTTCAAGAATAGTGCATTCTTGTACCCCATCAAGAATAGTGCATTCTTGTACCCATAAAGAATATTCCATTCTCATACTCTTCAAGAATAGTGCATTCTTGTAATCATCGAAAATAGTCCATTCTAATACTCTTTAAGAATAGTGCATTCTTGTACCTATTAGTAATAGTGCATTCTCGTACCCCTTCAAGAATAGTGCATTCTTGTACCTATTAGTAATAGTGCATTCTCGTACCCTTTAAGAATAGTGCATTCATGTACCTTTCAAAAATAGCGCATCCTTGTACCCATCAAGAATGGCGCTTTCTCATAATTTTCAAGAAAAGTGCATTCTTAAACCTACCACGAATAGTGCATTCTCGTACCCTTTAAGAATAACGCATTCTCACACCCCTTCCAGATTAGCACATTCTCGTACCTACCAGGAATAGCGCAATCTCGAACCTTTCAAGAATCGTTCATTCATGTATCTATCATGAATAGTGTATTCTCGTATCTTTCAAGAATCGTGCATTCTCGTAACCATCAGGAATAGTGCATTCTCGTATTTTTCAAGAACCCGTGCATTCTTGTAACCATCATGAATAGTGTATTCTCGTATCTTTCAAGAATCGTGCATTCTTGTAACTATCATGAATAGTGTATTCTCGAACCTTTCAAGAATCGTGCATTCTTGTAACTATCGTGAATAGTGTATTCTCGTATCTTTCAAGAATAGTGCATTCTTGTAACCAT
>NC_090744.1:34654780-34657280 GCF_036898095.1 Palaemon carinicauda
ACAAAGGACATATGACATTCAATTGCCGTCGCTTAAGACTTCGCGACATACCACGAAAGTTCCTGCTGATGAAGTCTTATTATGAGCACCCTCCCCCCCTAACAAGTTTCTACATCATAACCCCCCCCCCCACCCCTCATTATTCTCAGTCCCTCCTCCTCTTCCCTCCTTCCTTCAACTCGCCTTCACATCTCCATATCAGCCTCCCAATGGGACCGCCTGTTTTGACCTCCTCCTCTCCTACTCCCCCCTTTCCCCTTATCCTCCACCTCTTCACCTCGCCTCCCACAACCCCTTTCCATCTTCCTCAGCCTCCACCACCACCTCCTCCTCCATCTCCATCTCCCAAAGGGACCACCCCTTTTGAAGTGGAAGGTACAATCATAAGTCCACTTAGTATCTCAAAGGCTTCCAGTGGCAGACCCCGGGTCATCGTTTTCGAAATGATTCGGGACATTTCTCGCATAATTTCGCTCGTCGAGATCATAGCGGCATTTTCACTGGGTCGCATAATTTCGCTCATGAGATCATCTC
Source organism: Palaemon carinicauda (assembly GCF_036898095.1). NCBI lineage: Eukaryota > Metazoa > Arthropoda > Malacostraca > Decapoda > Palaemonidae > Palaemon > Palaemon carinicauda. The sequence continues at coordinate 34,655,315 of NC_090744.1, forward strand.
CGTATTTTCGTCGGGTCCCCGTATTTAATCGAAGCTTTGGCTGCTTAAAAAAGAGGATGGGGAGACTTTCGCGCTGCCTGGAGGTGAATTAACTATTTCTTTTATATGTAATTATAATAATTGCTTTATTGTGTTGAATTCAGATTAATCAAGTGTTCACGGGGTTAAGAGTGTTTAAATAATGGTATTCAATTCTCTTTCAAAATCACTTAAATGTTTTCAGGAAGTGAAGCCCTCATGTACTTGAAAGCATTGTCCATTGTATTATTTGCTATACAAATATATATTTAAAAAGGAAAAAAAAAACATTTCTAATTGAAAATATGTTTCGAAAGATGTTTTTCCTATCATTTGAATTATTACTATAAAAAAAACTTACTAATATGGCTGTCCACAACCGTTATTCTTTTGAACTTAAAGAAAAGGAAAAATATAAGTAACAGAAGATATAAAATACTTAATCATAAGCATATTAAAACTGACTTCAATTGCATCAAAGGGAAAAACTAAAGCTCTCAATTAATTAATTGTATGTTAGTTGGGGAACTCAAATGGAATGGTAAACAAGCAAAAATCAACATAATAATTTTCCTTAACCCAGAATCGAAAAAAGGATAAAAGGATATGATTGAACATGCAGCGAATTTCCATTTATCTAGTCACGCATATAGTATTCATTTATCTATTAATTACAATTCAAAAACTGATGTTAATTCAATTTTCTATTGGTCAGGACACAAAAACTAATGTTAACTGATTCATCAATTAAAATAAAAAAACTAACGTTAATTATTTCATCGTTCGATCAAAGCCAAAAATCCCAACGTTAATTTATTCATTTATTAATCAAAGCCCAAAATCTAACGTTAATTCATCTATCTATTAACCAAAACCCAAATCTAACGTTATTATACATTTAATCACAACCCCAAAAATAATGTAAAATCATAATCTATTAACCACAACCCGAAACTATAACATTAATTCATTTAGCTATTAACATAAGCCCAAAATCCAACGTTAATTCATTTATCTATTAACCAAAACCCAAATTCTAACGTTACTATACATTTAATCACAACCCCAAAAATAACGTAAATTCATAATCTATTAACAACAACCAAAAACCCTAACATTAATTCATTTATCCAATAATCAAAACCCAAAACAATAACGTTACGTATCAACCTTAATCTAAAAACTGGTCTATTAATCACAACCAAACCCTAACATTAATTCATTTATCCATCAATCAAAACCCAAACAATAACGTTACCTATCAACCTTTACCCAAAAAAACTGGCCTTATATCAGAAGAATAAACACGAAAGAAAATCAAATACAAAGTCAATGTAGCCAAGGACGTCAAATTGAATATCTGCAAACTCGCTTTGCGGAAATGACGATTTCCCACCGCGAAATACCAATTCCGACCGAGAACTAAGTTTGGACGGGAATGTGTCCGTCATTCTGTCACGCCATGAGATACAAGACATAGGGGGGAGGGGGGAAGGGGGTGTTTCTCGTTCCTCGAACCCCTCTCCGAAGAAACTGCATTGATTTGCGCCCTTCCTACACCAGGCAATAAATATTAAAACAATTTAAATATTCTAAAATTAGTGTACGCGAGCAGTCAAATATGACCGCTAAATATTTCGATAAATATGCACAAATACGCACACCCTTCTTACCAGGGCGTGACTACTCCCTCTCCCCCGTTTCCCAGGGAACGGTGAGAGCTCAGTGTGACTGATACTATATATATATATATATATATATATATATATATATATATATATATATATATATATATATATGTCTATATATATATATACACACACACACACACACACACACATATATATATATATATATATATATATATATATATATAGATATATATATATATATAGCCAGATACTTAACCTTTTATCATATGGATACCCAGAGATGAAAGGGTATGGGT
>NC_090744.1:34671506-34698093 GCF_036898095.1 Palaemon carinicauda
CGTAAATTTGTCTCTAGCGCTTTCGAGGCAGACAAGATGCAAGACTAATGAACATTGCAAGCAATAATGGTTTTGCCAAGATGGCCGAAGTCTCCATAATTGCTACATTTTCTATACTCTTCCTTCTCCTTTTCTTATCCTAATGTTTCTTCTTTATCTCCCAATCATTTTTGTAATTTGTGTTTTTTTTCCCCAATTTTTGGTCCATGTCTTGAGATTCGTTGGTTTTCGGCCGTACTTGAAGAATGTCTGCAAGACCTAATTTGCCAAGAATGCGAGACGTCTTGGTTGCGACGAGCGTTCCTTACACCATCAAGATGAGGATGAGGAAGGGGAAGGTGGAGGGGGAAGGAGGAAGGGGAAGATTGGGAATGAAGGAGAAGGGGGATGATGAGGAAGGGGAGGGGGAAGGGAAAGGGGAAGGAGACAGGGAAGATGGGGAAGAGGGGAGAAGGGGAAGATGACAAAGGGAAAGGTGGATGGGGAAGAAGGGAGGGGGAAGGCGGAAGAAGGAGAAGGGGAAGATGGGGAAGGGAGGAGAAGGGGAAGATGTGGAGGGGGAAGAAGGGAAGTAGGAGAAGGGGGGGATGGGGAAGGGAGAGGAGGGAGAAGGGGGAAGATGGAGAAGGGAAAGGGGGAAGAGGGGAGGGAGAAGCTGGCAAAGGAAGATTGTGATAGTAACGAGAGGAGAGATGGGGAAGGATGAGGAAAGGGAGGAAAAAAATAAAGTGTTAAAATAGAGGAATAGGAAGAATAAAGGATGTAACGAGAAAAAAGATCAGGTGAGGATAAGGAAAGGAGGAAAAAAAGATAAGAAGAGTGAGGAGGAGTAGGAGACGGGGGAAAGGATTGAGGAAGAGGAGTCGGCTGAGGATGTTAGGAGGATCCCCGCTCTAAATACCTAAGATGTACAAGGGTACGTTTGCCACCAATGGTTTTCCCTCAAGGAGGAAGAAGAGCGTGAGGGACTTATTTTTTTCTCGCTTGTTGCAATGTTTGCATACAAAAATCTTGAAACTTTCACACACTCATACACAGATATATATATATATATATATATATATATATATATATATATATATATATATATATATATATATATATATATATATATCAACTTTACTTTCTAATTTTACATAAATCATATTTTTTCAACAAACAAAAACTACATTTGCCAGTTTAGACTGTGTATGCGTTATGGTCAACGAAAACTAAAGAAATAATAATAATAATAATAATAATAATAATAATAATAATAATAATAATAATAATAATAATAATAACAATAATAACAACAAAAATAGTAATAATAATAATAATAATTCATGTTACTATCTCGTAAGATCATTTCTATACATGCTATATATATATATATATATATATATATATATATATATATATATATATATATATATATATATATATATATATATATATGTATATATGTATATATATATGCCTGACAATCAGTTCGTCTAACTCTCGTAGTGCTCTCAATCATGCCATGTCACGGATGATACATGCCCTGTCTGTCCGTCATTTTCGTTCATTTCCATCCGATATTTATCCCAGCGATAGTCTTCCCTTCTGCTGTCTTGGTGAATTATTGTCGTTCAGTAACGAAATAGTCTCTTATCGTCAGAGCTGTCCTTCCGAATTACTGGGAAGCCTTCGCTTTGGATTCCTACTAAAACGATGGGAATTCTACGCGTGGCTCGTCCTTTCTTTATCTTTAATATATTATATATATATATATATATATATATATATATATATATATATATATATATATATATATATATATATATATATATATATATATATATATATATATATATATATATTAGATTACGAGGAGAAACTTCACTAGGGCTTCTCACTAAAACGATGGGAACTGAACGCGTTGCTTTTATATATATATATATATATATATATATATATATATATATATATATATATATATATATATATATATATATATATATATATATATATATATACTGTATATATATATATATATATATATATATATACATATATATAAATATATATATACATATACATACATACACACACACACACACACACACACATATATATATATATATATATATATATATATATATATATATATATATATATATATATATATATATATATATATATATATAGAGTCAAAGGAACTTATTGGGCTGTCTTTGAGTTTTTTCTTTTAAACCAAACGTATATTTTTTTTATTTCTCAAAAAAAATTCTAATATCAATTGTCACATGCAATCTCTCTATCGTAAACTGTATAAATTTGAAAGAATTTAAATTTTCTGCCTGAAATAATTAAATTATTCTATTTTTTCTACTTTAGAATGAAAAAAAATTGTCCTGTTTTGTCCCGTCTGAGGTCTTCTAAATTTTATTCCCTTTGATCATTTCTTCCACTGTCGAAAACAATTTTGGTTTTGTCTTGCCAGATATCACGGTAAACGGCCAGTCGCTCCATATTATTATTATTATTATTATTATTATTATTATTATTATTATTATTATTATTGCCATCATTATCATCATCATCATCATCATCATCATCAATCGTTATTATTATTATTATTACTATTATTACTTGCTAAGCTACAATCCTAGTTGGAAAAGCAGGGAAAATAGCCCAGTGAGGAAAGGGAATAAGGAAATAAACTCCAAGAGAAATATTAAACAATAAAAAATATATTAAGAACAAAAACAACATGAAAATAGATCTTCAATTTATAAGCTACAAAAACTTGAAAAAAAAGCCAGAGGAAGAGATATAATATAGAACAATGTGCCCGATAGTACGCCCAAGCAAGAGAACTCTACTCCTAAGACGGTGGAAGACCATGGTACAGAGGCTATGGCACTATCCAAGATTAGAGAACAATGGTTTGATTTTGAGAATCTTCTCCTAGAACATTGGGATAATTGAAATTTGACCTATTTTTATTGTGATGATGATCAAGCAAGTGTGACCGAAACATCCTTTTTTATAAATATTCATCTTTTTTTACCTATATCTGATAATCCTCTCTTTTCTATCTCATTTGTAGCTTTCCCCTTTTTTTCTTCCTATTCCATTTTCATCTTTCCTGAATTATCGTTTTTCATCCTTTTTATTCACAATATTTGATTTAGATTTGGACGTTTACTCAATTTTCACCTTTTTTTTTTTCCTCTTATTCTATTTGTACAGTTTTCCGATTTTATGATCCTCTCCAAAATATATCTTTCCTGCTCCTACTTCCCTCCATTAACAGAGAGAGAGAGAGAGAGAGAGAGAGAGAGCCAAGCCTTTGGTACCTCCCATTTGTGTAACTGAAACAAACTAATCGGTTGCAGGACTCGACGAAACCCCTATCCCTAACTGAAGCCAATTTGCTTCCGGGAACTAAATAGAAGCCAGATAGGAACAGAATTCCAATTCCTACATGGGAGGTATCCTTGCCTTGCAAAAACATTCCTCACGCAAGGATAGGCTTCGGGAATGCTGGGTTAACGTTTGCACTAAGAAGAGGATGTTTTATTTGCTACAAACACAGAATATTTGTTTTTAAACTAAGAACGGCTTTGAAAATGTTCGCTATACATAGGTGGTCTTTATATCAACCTTTAACGTGTATGACAAAAGACAAATTTGCCTGATAAAAAAAAAAAATTAAAGAAATACAATATTAAATAATTAGAGTAACATTTACATTCTATGGAACGTAATTTATCTAGTGCATTCTTATATCAATATATAAAATACACAGAAAAATATGAGAGAGAGAGAGAGAGAGAGAGAGAGAGAGAGAGAGAGAGAGAGAGAGAGAGAGAGAGAGAGAGAGAGAGAGAGAGAGAGAGACCCTAGTAAAAAAAACATCAAAATATTTAAAGAAAAATATTCTGCTACTATTCTCCCTTATACTCGACCTTCATTTTCTGCAACACCATTCCCTTAACATTCAAAATACATAGACGTAGAAATACCTGAGGGAACCAACTTGCACAAATAGTAGAGCCAGGTAACCAAAGAATGTTTGCACTAACATTTCTACTGTATAATAGAATTGTTTGGAAGTCTTTAGGTTTGTTCTGTACTTTAAAATTGCGATGAAATTGCAAACGCAAATGATGAGTATCTATTTATTTGTTTGTTATCTAAACTATTTTTTATCTGTGATAATAAAAAGTATTTTTACTATTTTCTTTTTGTTTAAAAGTATATTTCAATTACTAATCTTGGTATGTGTTTTTATGTTGACTTTTACCATACAATCATGCTTACGTCACTACTACTACTAATACTACAACACCTAATAATAATAATAATAATAATAATAGTAATAATAATAATAATAATAATAATAATAATAATGATAACACCAACAACAACAACAACAACAATAATAATAATAATAATAATAATAATAATGAATTACTATTAGCATATTTCTGAATATTCTTCTTCTTATTATTATTATTATTATTACTATCCAAGCTACAACCCTAGTTGGAAAAGCAAGATGCTATAAGCCCAGGGGCTCCAACAGGGAAAAATAGCCCAGTGAGGAAAGGAAATAAGGAAATAAATAAATGAAGAGAACAAATTAACAATAAATCATTCTAAAATAAGAAACAACGTCAAAACAGACATGTCATATAATAAACTATCAACAACATCAAAAACAAATATGTCATAAATAAACTATAAAAAGACTATGTCCGCCTGGTCAACAAAAAAGCATTTGCTCCAACTTTGAACTTTTGAAGTTCTACTGATTCAACCACCCGATTAGGAAGATCATTCCACAACTTGGTCACAGCTGGAATAAAACTTCTAGAGTACTGCGTAGTATCGAGCCTCGTGATGGAGAAGGCCTGGCTATTAGAATTAACTGCCTGCCTAGTATTACGAACAGGATAGAATTGTCCAGGGAGATCTGAATGTAAAGGATGGTCAGAGTTGTGAAAAATCTTATGCAACATACATAATGAACTAATTGAACGACGGTGCCAGAGATTAATATCTAGATCAGGAATAAGAAATTTAATAGACCGTAAGTTTCTGTCCAACAAATTAAGATGAGAATCAGCAGCTGAACACCAGACAGGAGAACAATACTCAAAACAAGGTAGAATGAAAGAATTAAAACACTTCTTCAGAATAGATTGATCACCGAAAATCTTGAAAGACTTTCTCAATAAGCCTATTTTTTGTGAAATTGAAGAAGACACAGACCTTATATGCTTCTCAAAAGTAAATTTACTGTCGAGAATCACACCTAAAATTTTGAAAGAGTCATACATATTTAAAGAAACATTATCAATACTGAGATCCGGATGTTGAGGAACCACCGTCCTTGACCTACTTACAATCATACTTTGAGTTTTGTTAGGATTCAACTTCATACCCCATAATTTGCACCATGCACTAATTCTAGCTAAATCTCTATTAAGGGATTCACCAACCCTAGATCTACATTCAGGGGATGGAATTGATGCAAAGAGAGTAGCATCATCTGCATATGCAACAAGCTTGTTTTCTAGGCCAAACCACATGTCATGTGTATATAGTATGAAAAGTAATGGGCCAAGAACACTACCCTGTGGAACACCGGATATCACATTCCTATAATCACTATGGTGCCCATCAACAACAACTCTTTGAGATCTATTACTTAAAAAATCAATAATAATGCTAAGAAACGACCCACCCACTCCCAACTGTTTCAGTTTGAAAACAAGGGCCTCATGATTAACACGGTCAAAGGCAGCACTAAAATCAAGGCCAATCATACGAACTTCCCGACCACAATCAAGGGATTTCTGTACAGCATTGGAGATTGTAAGAAGGGCATCACATGCTCCAAGGCCTTTACGAAAACCAAATTGCAAACTAGGGAAGAGATGATTACCTTCAGCAAACCTATTAAGACGTTTTGCCAGAAGACGTTCAAAAACTTTAGATAATATGGGAGTTATGGAAATTGGGCGGTAATCAGTGGGATTTGAGCTACCACAAACACATTTACATAGAGGAGTAACATTACCAATTCTCCAACTAGTGCTAAAAGCTCCTCTTCTTGCTAACTTGCGCAAAATAACAGATAACTTTGGAGCTAAGAAATCTGCTGTCTTTATAAAAAACAAAGGAAAAATACCATTTGGGTCTACACCTCCATAAGCATCAAGGTCCATCAACAGAGCTTTAATCTCACGAGATCGAAAAGCTAAACTAGTTAGTTTAGCCTCAGGAAAACAGGAATGAGGAAGTTCAAGTTTTTCATTACTCTGTTTACTGTCAAAAACATCAGCCAAAAGGGTTGCCTTTTCCTTTGGACAGTGAGTGACTGAGCCATCTGGTTTAAGTAAAGGAGGAACTGTTGCATCTACACCAAAGAGTGCAGATTTAAGGGTAGACCACCATTTATGTTCCTGAGTTGTACCAGAAAGGGTTTCTTTTATGGTTAAATTGTACTCCTTTTCAGTTGAGGCATAAACTCTCTGAGCAAAAGCTCGAAGCTGAGTATAGTTGTTCCAGGTCAAATCTGATCTGTTACCCTTCCAAAGTTGATAGGCCTCCTGCTTCTCCAAAAAAGCACGTCTACAATCATCATTGAACCACGGTTTGTCCTTCACTCGGTACCTTAGCACACGAGAAGGGATACGCCTATCAATTATGTTGACTAAATTCTCATTCAAAGGGACAACAGGATCTACACTATTATATAATTGTGACCAATTCAAGAACAAAAGATCATGTAAAATCCCATTCCAGTCTGCTTGGGATTTCATATAAATTTTACAAGAATATGATATATCAGGGACAGGCTGCTCAGTCTTCACTAATAATGAAATCAAGGCATGATCAGATGTCCCGACTGGAGAACCAACCTTACCAGTTATAACGCCAGGGGAGTCAGTGTATACAAGGTCCAAGCAATTACCAGACCTGTGAGTAGCTTCATTTATGATTTGCTCACAGCCTGATTCAGAGGCAAAGTCTAAAGCTCTTAAGCCATGGCGATCGGTAGGAGAGATAGAACTTAACCACTCCCTATGGTGAGCATTAAAATCACCAACAAAGACAAAAGAAGCCTTTCTATCATCTTCTTGTATCTTAGCCATAATGGTAAGAAGACAATCGAAGATAGAATCATCCATGTCTGGATTCCGGTAGATCGAACATAAATAAAAGTTGTTATGCCTGCCACAAACTTTTATTACCTGAATCTCATGACATCCACATTGATAGCAGGACTTATGAGAAGCAGGGTACTCGGTCCCAATATACACCGCCATTCCCCTGGCCCTAGGGATGGCATCACGTTTCAACATTATTGGCTTCTTAAAACCAGTTATAAGGAGCTCAGATGAGTGCCTCATATTAGAAACCAAAGTTTCTGAGCACAAAAGAATATCATACTGTCTGGACGCAACTGTAAGGTCTTGGATATTTGCATGAAGACCACGAATATTGCAATACAGAAGACGACATTGACGAAATCTAGGACGTACTGGTCCCGGATTTCGCTCAATGTCTCCAGACAGCATAAGAATTAATAGAAATAAAAAAGAGACAGCATACTTAAAAACTAGATTAACAAGAATTATAACAAAAACAATACGTACAGAATTATAAACAAAGTGATTGATGATACCCATAGACTATAGTAAAAAGTCGGAAAAACTGGTCAACATGGAGGAGCCGATACACCATGCAAGGCTAAATACCCTCCAGGATAGCCACTTCTACTGAAGGGAGGACAGTAAGGATGGTTTTGAGAAGAAAAATAATCAGAAAAAGGAAAAGACAACCTCTTGATAAACCACCAGGCATCCATGGCCCTTCTATTAAGCCTGCCCAACACACCATTTCAAAAAATCAAGAGGAAGAAAAAAAAAATAAGATAGAATAGTGTGCCTGAGTGTACCCTCAAGCAAGAGAACTCCAACCCAAGACAGTGGAAGACCATGGTACAGAGGCTATGGCACTACCCAAGACTAGAGAACAGTGGTTTAATTTTGGAGTGTCCTTCTCCTAGAAGAGCTGCTTACCACAGCTAAAGAGTCTCTTCTACCCTTACCAAGAGGAAAGTACACTGAACAAATTGCAGTACAGTAATTAACCCCTTGGGTGAAGATGTGTTAAGTATCTCATTGTTGTCAGATGTATGAGGAAAGACGAGAATATGTAAAGAATAGGCCAAACTATTCTGTGTAAGTGTAGGCAAAGAAAAAATAAGCCGTGACTAGAGAGAGGGATCCAATGCATTACTGTCTGGCCAGTCAAAGGATCCAATACCTCTCTAGTGGTAGTATCTCAACGGGCGGCTGGTGCCCTGGCCAACCTACTACCTCCAAAACTTCAGCATGAGTTCCTTTTAAAGCTCCCACGTCAAAACTTGGTAAAATTAATGTTTCTTGTGTCTCATGAAATACTTTTCCAATTAACTGTTTTATCTTTCTCGATATTCTAACAGATCTTATCAGCAGCCCTTCAAATATTTTCATGCAAGAGGATCATCACCATTAGGAAATACGTTATTTGATAAAATAGCAATTTGAGTAACATCAAATCATTGTTTTCTAGTCTTGGGTACTGCGGTAGCCTCTGCACCATTGTCTTCCAATGTCTTGGGTTAGAGTTCCCTTGCTTGATGTAAAATCGGGCACACAATTCTATCTTATTTTTCTTCCTCTTGTTTTGTTAACTTTTTATAATTTATGTAGGATACATTTATTTTAATGTTGTTACTGTTCTTGAAATATTTCATTTTTTCTTGTTGCCTTTCCTAAGTTATTTTCCCTGTTGGAGCCCTTGGGCTTATAGCATCCTGCTTTTCCAACTAGGGTTGTAGCTTAGCAAGTAATAATAATAATAATAATAATAATAATAATAATAATAATAACCCATCAAAAATGACCTATAATATTTAGATATGCGCACACTCGCACAGATTCTACCTAAACCCCCCCCCCCCTCCCCTTTCCTAACTACCATCATCTGGTCCGGCAATCTGTGGGAAAGTGTGATTTCCGAGTGTACGTCTCGAGGTAATCCCTCTTCCCCATGAGCGTGACAAGAAAGAATTATACATTATATATATATATATATATATATATATATATATATATATATATATATATATATATATATATATGTGTGTGTGTGTGTGTGTATATATACATACATACATACACACACACACATATATATATATACACACACACACACACACACACACATATATATATATATATATATATATATACACTCAGACAATCGCTTTTTATTATATACAGTAGAGGAGATTATTATTATTATTATTATTATCATTATTATTATTATTATTATTATTATTATTATTATTATTATTATTACCTTTTCTTTCATTCCATTCTGCCACCCATTAAAACAACCTGGCGCGCGTTCATTAGTTTGCTGTCAGTTAAAAAGAGTTCACTCTTGTTTTACATTGTGCCCTGGAAACCACCCGCGTTGCTCCGGGCTCTAAAACCATCAAAAAAAGTTTCCGTCAAACAAGACCTTTTCCCCGAATAAGTCGTCTCTCCTTTTCATTTCCCCGCTTTTAAGCCATTTCCTCTCCTTTCTCGTGCCCTGCACCGTCCATTTATGCCTTCTCCCCCTTCTATTCCCTGCAGGAACTTTTCCCATTAGTCATATCTCTCTCTCTCTCTCTCTCTCTCTCTCTCTCTCTCTGCATTGTGATTGCACATATTCCAAATTAATGGCCACCACCCTCACACCCATTCTATCCTGTACCTCTATTCTCCCTTATACCTCATCCATTTATCCTACCCGTCTACTTTCATCATTATCTTTACCTTCCTTTTTCTCCCCCATCTTCTTTTTATTAATCCCATTGTCCTCCCCCTCCATTTTTCCTCCTTCATGATTCTCTTCCTATCCCATTTGTTTTCCTCTTTAAATCAATGTTCTTCGATTCATTTTCAACCCATAAATCTGTCCCCCCCCCCCCCTCTCTGTAAATCACGTGACATTTAAAATATTTTTCTTTCTAGCTTATATAATCCAATTTTTTTTCTGAAATTCAATCCTTTTTATTCCTGGTGATATTAGTAATCCCTTGATACTACAGTAAGTAAATCAATCCTGCTTTATTTCTCCAGACACTTATAATCCTCTTTTTCGTAGCAAATTACTCCTACATCCGTTCTGAACCTTATAATCACCCCTTTTCTCGGAAAGTCAGTCCTCTTTAATCCCCTATCCCCGGTGACATCTTAAATCCTTCAGTCATTTATATAATAATAAACATTACTCCTTTATACCGTTTGATAGTTAACCATTTCTAATCATCACTATAGCTGACCTCCTCCATCATAGTTATCTCCCCAACTCTTTTTTTTTTTTTTTTTATTATTTTATCTATAACCCTTTCTAGCCAGAATGCCCCTGGAGGAGCCCCCTCCCCCCTTTTCCTAGTCATACAGTGTTCAATAAGTTTTATTCCAGCTATGACCAAGTAGTGAAATGATCTTCCTAACCAGGTAGCTGAATAGGTGGAACTTCAAAAGTTCGTACTTGCAGTGAATCTATTTATAATGAACAAGCTGACAAAGGGTTTCTTTAGAGTTCATATACGAAAGATTTATTTTAATGTTACTGTTCTTAGCATAATCTATGTTAATTGTTCTTTACTTCCCTTGTAGTTTATTTATATCCTTATTTCCTTTCCTCAATGGGCTATTTTTCCCTGTTGAAGCCCTTGGGCTTCTAGCAGCCTGCTTTTCCAAATAGGGTTTTGGGTTAGCTAATAATAATAATAATAATAATAATAATAATAATAATAATAATAATAATAATAATATCTGTAAGCTTGCTTTTCCCTAATCATTCCATTAATATACCAGTAGGATCCTCCCCCCTAATCAAACATGGCCACACTCAAGTACCTAACTTATCGTGCCTCGAGTGTCACTTCTTTAACCATTTCCTTTACCCCTGTATTTCCACCTTCGACCAGACTCTGTACATACAACCCTGCTCCCCAGTGAGTAATCCCTCCCCCCCCCTCTTCTCCCCCCAAGGTCACCCTAATCTTCGAGCTGGTAGGCCACGTCAAGTTGTTCAACCGGACGTCCAATAACAAATGGGTTGTCCGAAGCAGAGGTTGAAATGTTATGAGAATGGCTTGCACGCTTTTGTATTTTTCTTGTCCTGCCCCACTTTCTGTGCGCTCCCGCGCGCGCAATTAATTAATTCCTGTTGATATCTTGCTTAAAAAAAAAATTATATTAATTTATTACACTAATAGTTTTCCCACCTTTGGTCAACTTCTACGCATCGTTAATAAAGGTTTGATTATCGTTATGACTCCAGACTGATTAAGGGGGAAGGAATTCTTGTGTTATTGCACACACATGCGCACACACACACTAATATATATATATATATATATATATATATATATATATATATATATATATATACACATACATATATATATATATAAAGTATATATATACATATATATATATATATATATATATATATATATATATATATATATATATATATATATATATATGTATATATGGGTGCTCCTTTAGTCCTACCTTACAAGCATCCACTTTTCCGCCGACCAAAAATTTAAAATACGCAAATAAAAATAGAATATTAAAAAAAAATAAACATCACTAATCATAATTTACTGAACGAAAAAAAAAAAAACTAAAATATATATCTCAGCTACATTTTCCTTATTTTTATAAATTTTTACTACCATAAAAAGTATAATTACTCCTGTTCTTTCAAGAGCACACTCAAAGGAAACAGGCCTTTTAGGTCACATTTAGAAAACCATAAATAATGAAAGGGCAATAATATAAATTTGAAAAATGACAGACTATATGCAAGAAAACTAATTAAAAAAAAGGTTAATTTCTTGAAGCCTCAGGCTGATAATTTTGATACCTCTTTTATTTTATTTCATATTATTATTATTATTAATATTATTATTATTATTATTATTATTATTATTATTATTATTATTACTATATAGAAAACCAGAAAAAACAAATGATCTTGTAATAGCTTCCTCTTTGCATCATTACAAATATTCTTTAATAATAAAGAGAAAAAAAAAACTAAAGAAAAACCGATAAAGACTAAAAACATATAAAATTAAGAATCAATAACTTCGAATCCCTAATCCTCTGATCAAATAAACAAATAAATAAAGGAATGAATAGAGCTATAAAACAAGATGCTAGCTGTTTTCGCCAATTGCGTCATCTGGATGTGAGATTTCGAGGGGTTTTATTTCCCAGAAATATTTGTTTTGATTCTTCGTTCATCGTTCCTGGCCTCCTCAGGTCTTCTCTCGACACAAACATCTACGTAGGAATTCCCCCACCCCCCACCCCACCCCCTCTTCTCCATACCATCTCTCTCCATATGCATGTTTTTCTCTTTTAAAGGAGACAGGGATATGTGGTAAACACCCACCCACACGCAATATATATCTATATATTTAATTGTGCATCATAGAAACGAAAGGGAAAATGGAAGGATTTGGCAGGAGTTAGTAGTTTCATCTTATTGGGGGCATTATCCTCAATTGTATATTTATTCTCATTGTGATTCTAATGATGTCACCAATAAGACAAAAGTAATAACACTAATAAAGTCTTTATACTTTTCCTTTTTCGAGGTCATATTAGATATATACATACATACACATATATATACAGTATATATATATATATATATATATATATATATATATATATATATATATATATATATATATATATATATATATATATTTAGATATATACACAGATAGATAGCAAAAAAATCTCCGACAGATTTAGTAGATTTAAGATCAAAGCCCTCAGAAAAATATTAAGAGTTAAATGACAGGACAGGATTATCAATAAAACTATAAGAGAGATTACTCAGGTGCCATATGTGGATGATATCGTGGTGAAGGGTAGATGGAAATAGTTTGGCTTAATCTTTGCACTCCTCGAGAGAGATTATTCCACCAAAACATTTAACTGGGCTCCACCAGGTACGAGAAGAGTTGGAAAACCCAGGCCCACATGGCAGAGGACTATGAAGCGTGAAGCAAGAGATGATGAATGGAGAAGTATTGATTTAATAGGTCAAGATAGAGACGACTGGCGAAATCTAACCGAGGTCTTTTGTGTTAATAGGTGTAGGAGGAGATGATGATATATATAGCTGCAAATGGTAATAGTGTGAAACTATGAATTTAATAGTACAATTGTCGTTAATGAATTATGATTTTATAAATAAAAAAATGACTAAAATTAATCCAACTGACAGTTTTTACGACCCATTATGCGTCCTCCCTTAATGGAACATAACTCTTAGGTATATATTTGCTAATCGTACCTTGTTTAAGCGTTTATGTATCAACGACCCCCCACCCAGCCACTAACATCCCCCTCCTTAGTGGCTGCGTGACAACGTCCTCATAAATTCTACCCCGGAATGAATTTATGATGTTTGGACAAAGTAATTAGATGCTACATAACGTCAAGGGAAGGGGGTGGAGGGGGGGGGGCAGACAAATACTTCCGCCTTGGGGAACTATTCCCCCTAACAAATAGAGATTCTCTCATCTTAGTACTCAGATGAAGGGCAGCTTATTTCTCGACCTTTTGCTCGACATTGACCTTTGACCTCAACATGTATTAATTGGCGTGGATTTTCATACACTCAAATCTGAACGAAGTTTGAGGTCTCTGTGACAACCATGTCCAAACTTATGGCTGATGACGTGAAAGGGACACATACCTTGACCTTGACCTTTGACCTATGACCTTCCAAAATTTAATAATTCCCAGCCTTTTACAGATGAAGTACTATGATGGAGTTTATTTCCGCTGAAACTGTTGTTATCCAAATCTGTCATTCTGGTTGTGAATATCCATGCTAGGATTAGAGTTTCTCAGAGCCAACGTAACGGTCTTACTTTTATCTATTACTGTCTTACTTTCACCTATTACTGTCTTACTTTTATCTATTACTGTCTTACTTTCACCTATTACTGTCTTACTTTTATCTATTAATGTCTTACTTTCACCTATTACTGTCTTACTTTTATCTATTAATGTCTTACTTTCACCTATTACTGTCTTACTTTTATCTATTAATGTCTTACTTTCACCTATTACTGTCTTACTTTTATCTATTAATGTCTTACTTTCACCTATTCAGGGTTGTGGTAGCCTATTGGAAACGTTCATGCCTAGTGATCTGCCAGGCTAGAGGTTCGAGTCCCTCTCAAGCTCAATAGTTTTTTGTAGTGTCTACAACCTTACCATTCGTGAGCTAAGGATGGGGGGTTTAAGGGAAGCCTATAGATCTACCTGTTGAGTCATCAGCAGCCATTGCCTGGTCTTCCTTGGTCTTCCCTGTTCCTCACCTTTGTATAAAGAAGGGGCATGAGAGATGACCAAATGTATATAAGGTCAGTCTCTGGGGCATTGTCACCGTCCCTTTCCTCTGTCGTTCATGAGCGACCTTTAAACAAGTGAACGTTGTTTGACCATAATTTCCATCACCCCTCAAAAAATGATGATGTGAAAATTCATCTTATCACAAACAACTATCCCTCAACATAATCATTACCATCAACTATAGATGCTTCTCTCATCCACAGACAACGCGCCTTCTCCTCCAACATATGGAAATTCTCTCAACCATGATCTAATCGAAATCATCCAACACCCAGTCGAGATTTTCTATAAATTAAACCCTTCCTCTCACACGCTAGTGGAAGCTCTCTCTCTCTCTCTCTCTCTCTCTCTCTCTCTCTCTCTCTCTCTCTCTCTCTCTCTCTCTCTCTCTCTCTCTATATATATATATATATATATATATATATATACATATATATATATATATATATATATATATATATACATATATATATCTCTCTTCACTTTGCACAGATAGAAGTTTGTTCCCTCTTTACACTCTATAGAGGTGGATAAAAGTTCTCTCCCTACATCGACTCACAGATAGAAGTTCTCTCCCTCAATCCACTCCTTACAGGTAGAAGTTCTCTTCCTCTATTCACTTCTACAGGTAGACATTCCATCCTCCTGTTCACTCCTTGCAGATCAAACATCACACATACTATCTACCCCTTATAGATGAGTCCTTGTTTCCCCTTAACTTATCATCTCCCCATACACTGAGAAACTAGTTGTTTCACCCAATATTCCCTAATCAACAGACAAATATTTAATTTTCTTCTCATCTACCCAGTTTCCATCAAATTTTATTTGCCCATTTAAAATCCCGGTTGCTTTTGAGCTCCTGGTCCCCAATAAGACAAAGGGGAGTAGAGTGAAGCAATGGTCGAGCAATTTCGTTATGAATATAAAGAATATTCCATGAAATGGAAAAGGTAAAGGATCTATAATCAATCTTTATTTTATGAGGCGTATTTGCACTGGCTCGCAGGGGTGCCCTTACAGCTTGGAAAAGTTTCCTGTTAGCTGATTGGTTGGATAAGATAATTCTAACCAATCAGCTATTAGGGAACCTTTTCGAGCTAAAAGGGCACCCCTGAGAGTTGATGAAAATGCGCCTCATTGAAAAAATTGAGTATAATTGAAATAGAAACATTATCTGAAAAATGTGTAACAGTTATAATCTTACTTTGGAGCATGTTACGAAACAAAATATTTAGAATAGGTATAAAATTAGATGAATATGAAAAAGGAAAATAGCCTTAGGTACTAGTATTGTTTTGAAGGGAATAAATATAACGCCAAAAGAGGAGGTATCAGATGTGAAACGGGAAAACAATCTTATCTTAAAGGTATTAATCTCAACTTTATGAAAGGGGATACTGTATTGCGTTACCGTATAATGAATAAATAACACCTTTGTCTTTAACTAGCGAGCAATGCTCTAATAAAATAAAGTAGATAAAAGTACTCGAAATTTATGAAAATAAAAAGAAAAAAATATCTACTGAGCTTTCAAGCAGACCTTTTTTTGGCCTTATTCAAATTCCCTACATTTGCATAAACTTTCTTCAGTTATGTTTTTCACCATGAAATATATTCATCCATTTTTAAAAATCAAGGACAAAAACAAACAAAGTCAAACGATGTCAATTTTTTTTTCGGTACTGTTTTTTCCCCGTCCATGTTTTTTTTTCCCCAGTACTGGCCTTTTCCAGTATCTTTTCCCATCGCTGTTCGATTGCTTGCTTTTCCAATACATTTTTTCCTCTATCTTTTTTTATTTTTATACAAAATTTTCTTTACTTCTCTTTCAATTACTTATTTTTTTCCACACAAATTTTTTTATACTGTTTTCCATTCTAGATATTTCAAGAGACGACGTATCTTCTTTTTAAATAAAATGTAGTTTTTATTCTGAAATTGGCTTTTCCATGTCCCTGACGTTTTCCCCCACGTTTGTATATTTCTTCACATAGCAACTTTTTCTGTTTTTATTATCCTATTTACATGCAATTTTACTCATTCGCACATCAAAAAAGAGTGAAACACCTTCTAAACATCACTCCTCACTGGTAGAAGTTTTCTTCTATCCGTTCCTTACAGGTAGAAGTTCTCTCCCATTATCCACTCCTTACAGGTAGAAGTTCTCTCCTTCTATCCACTCCTAACCGGTAGAAGTTCTCTCCCTCTATCTAATTCTTACAGGTAGAAGTTCTCTCTCTTTATCTACTCCTTACAGATAAAAGTTCTCTCCCTCTATCTAATCCTTATAGGTAGAAGTTCCTCCCTCTATCCACTCCTTATAAGTAGAAGTTCTCTCCCTCTATACACTCCTTACCAGTAGAAATTCTCTCCCTCTATCCACTCATTATAGGCAGAAGTTCTCTCCCTCTATCTAATCCTTACAGGTAGAAGTTCCTCCTTCTATCCGGTCCTTCCTTACAGGTAGTTATCTCCCTCTATCTAATCCTTACTGGTAGAAATTCTCTCCTTCTATCTACTCCTTACAGGTAGAAGTTTTCTCACTCTATCCAATTCTTACAGGTAGAAGTTCTCTCCCCTTACCTACTCCTTACAGACAGGAGTACTCTTCCTCTATCCACTACTTATAAGTAGAAGTTCTCTTCCTCTATATACTCCTTACAGGTAGAAGTTCCTCCTCCTATTCACTTCTTCCTCACAGGTAGAAGTACTCTCCCTCTATATAATCCTTACATGTAGAAGTTCCTCCTTCTATTTACTCCTTCCATACAGGTAGAAGTTCCTCCTTTTATCCACTCCTTCCTTATAGGTAGAAGTTCCTCCTTCTATCCAATCCTTCCTTGCAGGTAGAACTTCTCTCCCTCTATCTAATCCTTACAGGTATAAGTTCTCTCCTTCTATTCACTCCTTACAAGTAGAAGTTCTCTCCCTCTATCTAATACTTACAGGTAGAATTCCTCCTTCTATCCACTCCTTACAGATAGAAGTACTCTTCCTCTATCCACTCCTTATAAGTAGAAGTTCTCTTCCTCTATATACTCCTTACAGATAAAAGTTCTCTCACTTTATCCCATCCTTACAGGTAGAAGTTCTCTCCCTCTATCCACTCCTTACAGATAAAAGTTCTCTCCCTCTATCCACTCCTTACAGATAAAAGTTCTCTCCCTCTATCCAATCCTTACAGATAAAAGTTCTCTCCCTCTATCCAATCCTTACAGATAAAAGTTCTCTCCCTCTATCCAATCCTTACAGGTAAAAGTTCTCTCCCTCTATCCACTCCTTGCAGATAAAAGTTCTCTCCCTCTATCCAATCCTTACAGATAAAAGTTCTCTCCCTCTATCCAATCCTTACAGATAAAAGTTCTCTCCCTCTATCCAATCCTTACAGGTAAAAGTTCTCTCCCTCCATCCACTCCTTGCAGAACATCGCCAGAAGGGCGTCTAGACACCGCTTACTTCCCTGCGGTAGACCAGGATAGCAACACCAACCGACCAAATCTCGGCAGATTCTTCCAAATACATTAACGATTGAAGCCACGTCGATATTGATCGCAGACAGTTGAAGTTCTTCGAGAACGAGATGGAACTGATGCCACTCGAATGCCAAAACTCTCTCAACTTCTGCATACCACCAGTTCTTAGCTCCCAGTAAGCGATTGTATAGTTGAAAAAATAAATCATGAATATATTGCAAATGAATGAAACTCTCTCTCTCTGATGGAATTCCTATCAACGCAAAGAAATGATTTACATTCATATTGTAAGCTAAATATCTGAATGTATTTGTGACATACTTTTCTTTACTCTAATTTGGTATTTGTTACATACATTCACTTACACGCCCTTGCGCAAGCACACACACACACACACACATATATATATATATATATATATATATATATATATATATATATATATATATATATATATATATATATCTACACATAAATATAGAGATAGATAGATAAATACATAAATAGATAGATAGATATACACGAACTTTCATATAATTCATTTCATTACAATACGTAGAATTAAAACAGGCAAAAAACCTCCAGAAATTTCGAACTACGGCGAAGACAGATGCGAAGCAGAAGCCTCGAATGCCATTTAAATGGCTATATTGATTTGTCTATCCTTTGTTCAAACGGTATTAAAACGCGTGACTCATTCGGGATTGTTTCATATTTAATGGCGAACAGAAAGAGATGAGCATCCCTCCCTGAAGAGAAGTCTATCAATTGTTTAAACCCATCATCTGGCAATACTCGGCAATTACCGCCCCCCCCCCCCACGTAACCGTGAAATATCGTCGCGTTCTATCAAAGCGTAATGGGCAAGATCCTTTATATCTGGCCTTGCTGTATACGTCATTCTCACTCATACATACATACATACATATATATATACAGCATATATATATATATATATATATATATATATATATATATATATATATATATATATATATATATATACATATATATATATGTTATATATATATATATATATATATATATATATATATATATATATATATATATACATATATATATATACTGTATATATATACATATATATATATATATATATATATATATATATATATATATACATATGTATATATATGTATGTGTATATATACACATATATATATATATATATATATATATATATATATATATATACATATATATATATATATATATATATATATATATATATATATATATATATATATATATATATACACACAGTATATATGCATACATACATACATACATACATGCTATATATACAACAATAATAAGCAATAATAATAAGTAAATGCAGCGGTTTATAATCTACTGCAGAACAAAGCCCTCAGATATGTCTTTATTCATTTGTGGGGATTGGCCACTTTTCCTTACCACTTTGGCCAGTGCAGATTGGTGATGGTCGTATATTTTCGTCTGATCGCTTACAGCAAGCCAACCTAGTATGCGTGGCCCTGACTAGCGCAGCTATGCTGATCATGGTGATAAGCGAACACTCTCGCCAAGTTAAGGTATCCCCGCTCAAACAGAGAGAGAGAGAGAGAGAGAGAGAGAGAGAGAGAGAGAGAGAGAGAGATTACAGGGTTGTTGTGGCCTGATTGGTAACGTCTCTGTCTGGTGTTTGCCAGACGGAGGTTCAAGTCCCGCTCAGACTCGTTAGCGCCATTGGTGTCTGCAACCTTACCATCCTTGTGAGCTAAGGTTGGGGGGTTTGGGGGAGCCTATAGGTCTATCTGCTGAGTCATCAGCAGCCACGGCCTGGTCCTCCCTGGTTCTAGCTTGGGTGGAGAGGAGGCTTGGGCGCTGATCATATAATATATAGTCAGTCTCTAGGGCATTGACCAGATTGCTAGGGCAATGTCACTGTCCCTTGCTTCTGCCATTCATGAGCGACCTTTAAACCTTTAAACGCTAAGGCCGAAACAGATACTCGATCAAATCTTGGGTCCTCTGATGGTGATAACAAAGGGCATTACAGAGTCAATTACGAAAATTAAATCTACGTATTCTACGTTCCTTTAAACACTCAAGAAATGGACCGTTGCGGGAAAACCTATACGTTTTTATTACTACTTTGTTTAACTGGGAGTACTTTTTAGGGCGTGGTTCCATTGTCAGGGCAAATGAAAGTGAAGAGAAGGTTCCCTCTTCCTTTGTTTCAATCATTAACGATATATTTACGTCAGAAATAAATAACACAAATCAAATATCTAAACACAAGCGCACACACACACACACACACACACACACACACACACACACACACACACATATATATATATATATATATATATATATATATATATATATATATATATATATATATATATATATGCGTTTTTGAGTAAATTATTTCAACGTAAAGTGAATTCTAAAGGGTTTTTGTGTCTATAAAAAGGGCGAGTGTGAAATAGTAAAATACTATAATATTTATGAGGTGTATATATATATATATATATATATATATATATATATATATATATAAAACACAAAAATAAACACACCTTTAATCATGTTATATACCCTAATATCAAATGCATTACGGTACTTGAAATCTTACCAACGTGTATCCAAGATTCAATAAACAAAGTTATCGGGAAACGTATTGGTCCAAGAACTGCCTTCTCATCCGTTTCTGATAATCAATGCCTGAATAAGACAAGAGAAAAAAAGCATTTCTGAGGGTTTTGTTACCACGGCAGAGTTTAGTCCCATGACTCACATCTCAGCTTCTGTTTTTCATTTATGCTACGGTCATGCGATATTACAAGGAATAGGATTGTGATGGCCTATTGGATCCAGTCCCTCTCAAGCTTGATAGTTTCTTGTAGAGTCTGTAACCTCACCATCCTTGTGAGCTAAGGATGGAGGGTTCTGGGGGAGCATATCGGTCTAACTGGTGAGTCATCAGCAGCCATTGCTGGGCATTCCCTGGTCCTAGCTTGGGTGGCGAAGGGGCCTTCAGGTGCTGATCATGTGTATATATGAGGAATATCTAGGGCATTATCTTGCTAGCTAAGGCATTGTCACTCTCCCTTACCTCTGCCAGTCATGAGCGGCCTTTAAATCTTTAATAGAAACAGACGGAGAAAGTTGACAAGAGCGACCGACCCAGCTATACAGTGGTACTAATAAAGTCGAAAGAAGAAGAAGACAGACACGAAAGCTTGACCGAAGAAAGGTCAGTCACTGAGATGAAAGACGACGACAACAACAACAACAAAAAACATTGTTAATAGGCTGGTCAACTTAGGCGATGACAAATCCGCCTCCAACGAGGTAACGAACGAATTGATTGACTAACATTCTATTTCATGAGGAGTAACTTCTTTGTGGTTTTCAATAATTAATCAAGGCAAAATTGGGGCATTTCCAATATTTCAGTTTCAATAGAACTTTAAGTTTACATATCATCAAATAAATACAAAATAAATTACAATCAATTCAGTGACTATTTGGGGACGCGAAAGGAGAGACAGTACTCTCAGGTATTCTTCTGGCAAAACGTCTTAATAGGTTTGCTGAAGGTAATCATCTATTCCCTAGTTTGCAATTTGGTTTTCGTAAAGGCCTTGGAGCATGTGATGCCCTTCTTACAATCTCCAATGCTGTACAGAAATCCCTTGATTGTAGTCAGGAAGTTCGTATGATTGGCCTTGATTTTAGTGCTGCCTTTGACCGTGTTAATCATGAGGCCCTTGTTTTCAAACTCAAACAGTTGGGAGTGGATCGGTTGTTTCTTAGCATTATTATTGATTTTTTAAGAAATAGATCTCAGAGTTGTTGTTGATGGGCACCATAGTGAGTATAGGAATGTGATATCCGGTGTTCAACAGGGTAGTGTTCTTGGCCCATTACTTTTCATACTATATACACACGACATGTGGTTTGGCCTAGAAAATAAGCTTGTTGCATATGCAGATAATGCTACTCTCTTTGCATCAATTTCATCCCCTGAATGTAGATCTGGGGTTGGTGAATTCCTTAATAGAGATTTAACTAAAATTAGTGCATGGTGCTAATTATGGGGTATGAAGTTGAATCCTAACAAAACTCAAAATATGATTGTAAGTAGGTCAACGACTGTGGCTCCTCAACATCCGGATCTCAGTATTGATAATGTTTCTTTAAATATGTATGACTCTTTTAAAATTTTAGGTGCGATTCTCGACAGCAAATTTACTTTTGAGAAACACATTAGGTCTGTGTCTTCTTCAATTGCACAAAAAATTGGCTTATCGAGAAAGTCTTCTAAGATTTTAGGTGATCAATCTATTCTGAAGAAGTGTTTTAACTCTTTCACTCTACCTTGTTTTGAGTATTGTTCTCCTGTCTGGTGTTCAGCTGCTGATTCTCATCTTAATTTGTTGGACAGAAACTTACGGTCTATTAAATTTCTTATTCCTGATCTAGATATTAATCTTTGGCACCGTCGTTCAATTAGTTCATTATGCATGTTACATAAGATTTTTCATAACTCTGACCATCCTTTACACAGTATTCTAGAAGTTTTATTCCAGTTGTTATCAAGATGTGGAATGATCTTCCTAATCGGGTAGTTGAATCAGTAGAACTTCAAAAGTTCAATGTTGGAGCAAATGTTTTTATTTTGACCAGGCTGACATGAGTCTTTTTATAGTTTATATATGACATATCTGTTTTTGACGTTGTTAATGCTTTATATAGGACATATCTGTTTTGACGTTTTTACTGTTTTTGAATAATTTATTGTTAACTTTTTCTCATCATTTATTTATTTCCTTATTTCCTTTCCTCACTGGGCTATTTTTTCCTATTGAAGCCCTTGAGCTTATAGCATCTTGCTTTTCCAACTAGGGTTGTAGCTTGGCTAGTAATAATAAAAATAAAAATAATAATAATAATATCAAAACATAGATAGAACTAGAAAAGCACTCCGAGAGTGCAGACCTCCGTCACGGCAGCGTATTTCTCGAAACCACCTTGCCTTTACAAGAATAATTTTAAACCGTAAGTGTAGTTAAGCCTGTATGACAACCACGCGCGAACTTGGGGTTAAGGTTAGGGTTAATTCGGTTGACCTTTTGACCTTGACCTAGACATAGGAATTTCAAAGGGGAATAATTTCCATGTCTGAACATAAAAATTAATTCCTGAAAGTTACTCTATGAGTCAAATTATGGCTAGGAAGTTGTTCACAAATAAACAGACAAACAGTTGCCGAAAACATAACCTCATCCTAACTTCACTGATGGAGGTAAAACTATCCAAAGTTAACTGAAAATTCAAACTCTCATAACCTTCTTCCTAATTCCCTAAGTAAGAAATATGGTTTTTCCATCATTTTCTGCTATTCTAATCAGGCAAATGAACAAACATTCGTTTCAGTCAACATAAAGTTAGAACGGTAAAAACAAGTACTAGTTAAATAAATGTTATTTATTTCTATAATTTGAGCCTTTAATCTTATACAAACACACACACGCACACACATACACAAGGAACCCACAACATTTTAATCAAATATCAAATTCAAAGAAAATATGCGCACTGTTGACTTAACTCGTTTTGTATAATTCGTTTATTTTTCATTGCAATGTCGGAATTCTACACGATCTCACGTAAACAATGTAATAATTGTGTATTGATTTATCTGGTAATACAATTCCAATAAACCTTATAAGAAAGAAATAACTTTATAAAGCATATTAAAAAAGTTTTACTTTTAACCATGAAATGCTATATTTATGTGATTATTCACACACATCTATTTGAACACCACAACAAAGGCACATGCATTGATATATATACCTTCGATAAAATCGTAAAAACACAAACATAGGAAAACTGAATAATTTTATCTAGTTTCATTGCCATAACCTCGCGCTCTTCCTTTCCAAAGTTATGTCTAAATGATTCTGTAAGCTGCCCTTCCCATCAGCCTTCATAAGTTAGATTTAAACAGAAAAATATGTAAAGGTAAGAATCTTAATAAATATTATGAGTCTGATATAATTAACTATGCGTGCAATCTACAAGGATTGATATAAAGATGTAAAAACAGATAACTGAAGTACAGGAAACAAAAATAAAATCAAACATTTACAACTGAAAAAGATATATATATATTTTTTTACAATAACCAGAGAATAGAATTTTACCAAATTACTCCCTCTTTATTAAAAAAAAATGACGAGCACAATAAAACCGATTAAAAACTTATAAATATTGCTATTACCATTACTTGCTAAGCTACAACCCTAGTTAAAAAAGCTGGATGCTATAAACCCAGGGGCTCCAACAGGGAAAACAGCCCATTGAGGAAAGAAACATTTATTTCATTTTCACAACTTTCACTGGTCATATTGGTTTGGGGAAATATTTCATGGCCGGATGCCTTTCCTGCCGCCAACCCTCCCCATTTACCCGGGCTTGGGACCGGCACCAAGTTGAGGCTGGCTTGCCAACACCCCCCCTCACCCCCGTGAGGACAGAAACAAGAAAAAAATAAAATAAAATATTTCATGAACAGTAACATCAAAATAAATATCTCCTATATAAACTATAAAAAAAAAAATAACTTCCCTGAGGTAAAACACGCAAAAGACCACCAAATGAATCTTCGACGTTACACCACATACCGAACGGCAAATACATTCAGCAATACAACGACGTGGATGTATGATGTATGAAGAAAGGGTTTGCATCGGTGGGTGGGGGCGAAGCTTTATTGCCAATGCAATTAGCATATCGTGCACAGCTTCGACCGACGTCCACGCAACATTAAAAAAAAAATAACACATTCGCACATTCTGGCACCGAACTTTAGGTTGGTAGGAATGTTTTGGTGAGAAGTGGCAATATTTTTACGGATGTTGCTTATAACTTTAGGACGCTGTTAATACTCTTTGTTTTATGCGGTAACTTGCTGTGAACTTTGGCAATATTCTCTCTCTCTCTCTCTCTCTCTCTCTCTCTCTCCTCTCTCCTCCTCCTCTCTCTCTCTCTCTCTCTCTCTCTCTCTCTCTCTCTCTCTCTCTCTATATATATATATATATATATACATATTATATATATATATATATATATATGTATATATACATATATATATATACATATATATATATATATATATATATATATATATATACATATATATATACATATATTATATATAGTATAATATATATATATAAAATATATATAAATATATATATATATATATATATATACAATATATATATATATATATATATATAATATATATATATATATATATATATAAATATCGCATATCGTTTGCGTATCGCCATGATCAACAAGCTATACTAGTCAGGGCCACCCATACTAGGTTGTTTTTTTGTGAACGAACAGACAAAAACCTATCACCATCACCAATCCGCAGTGGCCAGCGTGATGATGAAAACTGGCCAAACCCAGATATGAATTGACATGTCTGAGGCCTTTGTCCTAAATGAAATCTAACCCAAATTCTTCTATCACTGTTTTCTTTGTCTGTCATAACGTAGAAAAACTATACACTATCATTTCAAACTAAAACGTAACAATCATGAAAAATTTATACAAGAGACGATAGACAATAAAAAATTAGCGATGCAAACACTTCAGGTATTTTTTCATGTAATTCTATTAAAAAGAAAAAAAAAAAAAATTTGCAATATTCAGAAAGAGATTTCTAAACAAAAGATGATAGACAATAATGAATTATGCAAACACTTCAGTATGTTTTCATGCAATTCTATTAAAAGAACATTTTTGCAATATTCAGAAAGAGACGGCGATCGACAGATTCTCGAATTGACCATGGATTCTTGACGTCACAACCAATTAAAAATATATCTCAAACGAAGCGATGGTGACGAATAACACTTGGTTAGCGTCCTTCTGATTTTATGGCGAAAAGGAGGGCATGGATACTACTACTACTACTACTACTACTACTACTACTAACTACTACTACTACTACTAATAATAATAATAATAATAATAATAACAATAATAGTAACAATAATAATAATAACAACAATAATAATAACAATATTAATAATGATAATAATAATAACAATAATAATAATAATAATAATGACAATAATAATAACAATAATAATAATATTAATAAAAACAATGGTGACGATGAAGAACGAAGATTTTATTTGATTATGAACATTGAACTTTGAACTCTATGACTCATTGCAGGGGCCAGGGAAGCCATTGACCACAGAGGGTTATGGGGGGGGGGGGGAGGGGGGGGGTGGGAGAACCCAGCACTTACTCAATGTAGTAAATGTCCAAAAAGGTTCAACACCATGATAGAAGAAAGGAAGCGCTAACAGATAAATTCAAAACATAAAAAGTGGGTGCAACTATGGCCGAAGGCTAACTATAAAGAGGCTTTATTAAGTTATAGCATATATTCTGTTTGATGTGAGAGGGAGGGTGGGGGGAGGCAGGGATTGGGTATCTGTCACAGTAAGAGGAAGATGGATGAGTTCACTTATAGATATTATAATGCTTGCTGTTCTTAAATCGATGTTAAGTTATCTTTTCGGAAAAAATGGA
>NC_090744.1:34701093-34711093 GCF_036898095.1 Palaemon carinicauda
TTTGCTTTTTTATCTCTTTCTTCCTTTAACCCTTCCTTTCTTTCGTCCTTTACTCCCTATGTTCTTTTATCCCTTTCATCCTTTAATCTTTATGTTCTTTTATCTTTTTTTATCCTTTAATCCTTATGTACTTTTATCCCTTTCATCTTTTAATCCTTATGTTCTTTTATCTTTTTCATCCTTTAATCCTTATGTAATTTTTATCCCTTTCATTTTTTAACCTTTATGTTCTCTTATCCGTTAAATTGTTTAATCTTTATGTTTTTTTTATCCTTTAATCCTTATGTTCTTTTATCCATTTCATCCCTTAATCCTTATGTTCTTTTATCCCTTTCATCTTTTAATCCTTATGTTCTTTTATCTCTCATCCTTTAATCCTTATTTTCTCTTATCCCTTTCATTCTTTAATCTTAGTGTTCTTTTTGTCCCCTTCATTCTTTAATCCTTATGTTCTTTTATCCCTTTCATCCTTTAATCCTTCCATTCTTGTATCCCGTCCCTTCTTGAACCAATCCACTCTTGTATCCCTTCCTTTCTTTTAATTCCTTCCTTTCCTTTATCCCTTCTCTTATGATTTCCTCTCCCTCGTCCTTCCCAGCTCCTGCGAGTCTCGCGTAGTTTCGCCCCAACTCTCCTAAATGTCATCTTCATCCGCCTTCCAGTCTTTTCATCCGTCTCCTGCTAATGTGGGGAAGATGATCAGTTCGAGTTTATGCATTTTTCTCTTTCCTCATTTTGATTATTAACATATTTTTCTCTCAGTGATCATTTAACTGTGCGCCTTTATCATGTAAAGAATTAGCTTTATTATTTTTTTTCTTTTTTGGCTGTGATCCATTTGGCCTTGGTTAAACCTTTTCTTTTCATAGGTTAATTTTTCATTTATTTTTTTAACTCGAGATTCTTGTTCATTTGTAGATCAAGAACTTGCTTTTATCCCCATTTTTTCTTTTTGAGCTGATTTTCTCTTATTTAATTTGGATAAATCGTCCAAATATTCTGGAGATATTGGTTATGGTAGATGGAAAAGTTTAATTAATCTCGGTGAGGTTGAAGTAATTCTATTATTTCATCAAAGTTTTTTTTTTAGTATGGTAAAATTTATCATGTCGACAGTTTTAGAATTATTAGTTATTTTTGGTAATTTAATTTCTCTTTATATATGAAGTTCGTTGGTACGAAATCTCACTATATTTCGTCTTATAGGTCACAGAAGAATTGAAAATTTTATAAATGATTGGGATTATTCAATTGATTTAATATTGCTTCATTCATCGCTTTCTGTATTATTGCATTGGTATCGCGGGGTCTTCCTATTTCTCATTGGCCTATTAAATTCATTTTAATATTTCATATACTTTGTTTTTATTCTGCCAGGTTCCATGTTATTTTTATGCTGAAGTTTACCTTCAACGTATTTCGTCATCGGTATTTTTTTAAACATTTTACATTCCTTTGATAGCCAGTTTTTCATTGCTCAAGTTGTGTTGAAATTGATTTTTCACATACCCAAAGAATTTTACCAGTTTTTATAGTTTATTTATTTATTTAACTCATGGATACTGCTGGCTAAATGTTTTCAAACACATATTGTTCTTGTTATCATCTGTTGACGTGAGCGATTAACATAAATATCTTGATGAACATTCATCGAGGAATCATGAAGTTTATACTAGCGATAACTGAAACCAGGCGGGTGATCACCGTAGAATTCGCATACGCATTTACCTCCAATGTTGGGCACCTCTTTCTGAATGGGGATATCTCTATGCGGTGAAATGGTTTGTGTATCGCCATGATTAACAAAGCTGTACTATTCAGGGTCACCTATATTAGGTTCGATTACTGTGATCGGTCTGACGAAAATCTCCCACCATCACCGATCCGCGCTGGCCCACGTAGTGATGAAAACTGGCCAAACCCCAGACAAGAGACTAGTCCTGCAGTGAACCAGAAATGGCTACATTTAATGTTGTTGAGTACCCTGCATTTGTTTGCATGGTTTTATGTTCATTTTTGAGTGTCATAAGGCTGTACGCCTTAGCTTAGGGTGTGTGTGTTTTTTTTATACCACCAACTTAATTTTTTCAGATGACTTTTCAGAAGGATTTCTTGCGTCTTTTTATAATATTAGAAAAAGATGATCCCAATGTCGTTTGACGTTCTTCCATTATTATCTGCCAGTCAAGGATCTCAAGGGTGACTTTTGATAGCCTTTTTTTTTTTTTTTGGCGGGGGGGGGGGGGGATCTGGCAACCAGGCAAAAAGTATCTCTTGGGGGTATATTAATTGGGGTTTGGCTACTCCCGTGATGTTATGCATGATTTAGGGTCAAGCAAATATCACAAATTTCTTGTGTTATTTTGTGATTGAATTTACTATAATTTGTGTCTACATAAGAATAAGCTCTAAAATCAGTAATATTAGATTTTGTTGGGTATAACAGTAAAATATGTTTCTTATGAAATATGAATCCAATGCTAGCTCAAGCGTACTTTGCGCGCACAGTCCGAAACATGAATCCTGCTCTTGCCTGCATTGCCGTGGCTTGGCATGTACAGTTGATTGTTCAGCATATAGTTTATCCCATACAGCTATATTTCCCTTTCCTCTGTTGTCTAGTCCACATTATGCACTTGTAATGATGATTGCTCCTTCAATTTTTAGCTGTTAACTGATCTGTCAAATTTAAGTGACTTCTTTGCTTTATAGACCAATTGAAATTTACGTTTCTTGAAGCATTGTTTCAATTTTGTTTAGCCAGCAAAGTAGTTCCTTTTTACTGACGACCCTGTCTCTTTCCACAGGTTTCAGCAATTCCGGGGGGCTTCTAGAAAAGAAAAACGTTCCTGCATGACTTCCATTAAAGGTAAGGTAATAGTACCCCAGGATGTGTTTTGAGGACAGTTCGGTGCAGGCGTGATTCACATGAAGGCACTTCTGGTGTTAGCGTGTCGTTTGTTTCCTTGGTGGCTGATAGGCCATAACATTAGCAACTAGATTGTTCACTTATCTTTATATATATATATATATATATATATATATATATATATATATATATATATATATATATAAATGCGTAATCCTCGAATTTGGAATGTTTAACTGAAACTCGAAATTCTCAAAGTTCAAGCGGAGAAAGTCCGCATATGGTGCTTGGAATGATGGCAATTCAGCAAGTTAAAATGAACAATGCTAGTGCCTGTGATAACTGTTTTTTTCCATTTTTTGAGTGTCTAGACGGATAACAGATTCATTTATACATGAAAGCTTTATGTTTTATATAGTTCACTAATCATTGGTACACTTTTGGAAAGATCACTTATGACCCTTGTGATTCAATTTTTAGCGTGGCAGCCTCTCAAAAATATTCACCACAATCAACTTTCAATAAAAAAATTTCATTCTTTTTTAAATCTTTTCAGCTTTGAGAGAGAAGTTCTTTTGTAATTATTTTAGCTTAGGATGGTCGGCTTTTATGATGACTTTTCTCTTGTTATCGTTAGGTTGAATTCCACTATAAATTTACCGTGTCATTATGAATTTTAATGAATTCTACACTTTATCTGTATGGGGAATTCAGTACTTCCCTTGTCTTCAAATTCCATATTATCTGAACAAATACGTTCTTGACTGCCTTTATTTTCATACTCGATTCCATGGTAAACTAATATGAAAATATTTACATTGATGGAATTTTTATAATGAATTTATCTTTCCTTTTTGTGACGTGTTCCTTAATCCCATGAGCACAACCATGCTTTTCATTACCCTAATTATCTTTTATATTGTAAAAAAACCATCCTTCTTTTATTTTCTTTCAGAATAGAATTCTTGTTTGCATTTAAGTATGTCTTTATCCAATTAAATGCTTTCATTGGTCTTTCCTGTAAGGTATTCAATTGCAAATACCATATACAATAGATACTCCTTTTCTTCTTTATTTATAGAAGCAGATGACCTACTTTTCTTCATCGCTTTTCTTCTTCAAGTCGTCTTTTGTAAATGTGTGATTTCCTTTTTGCTCTGTTTAATCGTATTGAAGAGCGGATTGTATCTTATTATAGTCGGGAATTGGCATTTGTTGAAAGGGTTTTCAAAGCTCTTTCAATTATACGTCTTCCATTGTCTTGGCATTGGAACATAGTGTGCTTTGGTACTTGAAAAGGTTTGCACTAAAATTCATAAATACGTTTTGATATATTCAAAATGTTTCGTATGTTCTGTTGCCGAATTTTTGAGCTTTTAAAAGTGAATATTATTATTATTATTATTATTATTATTATTATTATTATTATTATTATTATTATTATTATTATTACTTGCTAAGCTACAACCCTAGTTGGAAAAACAAGATGCTATAAGCCTAAGGGCTCCAACAGGGAAAATTGCCCAGTGATGAAAGGAAATAAGGAAATGGAAAAAACACTTTAAGAACTGTAACATTAAAATAAATCTTTCATATAGAAATTATAAAACTTTAATAAACAAGAGGAAGAGGAATAAGGTAGAATAGTGTGCCCGATTGTACCCTCAAGCAAGAGAACTTTACTCCAAGACAGTGGAAGACCATGGTATTGAGGCTATGACACCACCTAAAAAAAAAGAGAACAATGGTTTGATTTTGGAGTGTCCTTCTCCTAGATGAGCTGCTTATCATAGCTAAAAAGTCTATTCTACGCTTACAAGGAGGAAAGTAGCCACTGAATCATACAGTGCAGTAGTTAACCACATGAGTGAAGAAGAATTGTTCGGTAATCTCAGTGTTGTCAGGTGTATGAGAACAGAGGAGAATATGTAAAGAATAGGCCAGGCTATGGGACAGTGTGTAGGCACAAGGAAAATGAGCCCTAACCAGATAAAAGGATTCAATGTTGTACTGTCTGGCCAGTCAAAGGACCCCATAACTCTCTAGTGGTAGTACCTCATCGGGTGGTTGGTGCCCTGGCTAACCTACTACCTCTAGATCCGGATTTGCATTTTTGGCTATTTCTGTGAACAAGATTACGTCTAAAGTAATAGACAGATTTTGTCGAAATTTTCATCCTGTAGATCTTAGGTCATACCCAATAAATTTTGGATATAAATCCGGATCTGGGTGCTAGATCTGGATTTGCATTTTTCACCATTTTAATGATGAAATAAAAAAAAATACTCGGTGAATTTTGTTGAAATTTTCACCTCTGATAAATCTTAGGTCATGGACAATCCCAATAAATTTTGTAGGTGATCCGGTTCCGGATTCTAGTTAATTTATTTGTGCTTGTCTGTGAACAGGATTACTTCAAAACTACGCAACGGATTTTACGGATCTTTCAACACAAATAGATCATAGGCCAATGACCACTTCATTAACCTTAGGCGGTCAGAAGTATCTGGTTGCTCTTGTTGCTATCATTACCTCCGGTAAGGAGATTGTGTGATCACGTCGGTTTATTTATTTATTTGCCTGTAACTGTGGACAGAATTATGTCGAAACTACTCGACGGATTTTGACAAAATTTTCATCACAGGTCATAGACTACTCCATAAATCCTTGGAGATGATCTGGATCCAGATCCCAGGTTTGCATTTTATCACCATTTCTGTGGACAGAATTACGTCTAAACTACTCGACGGATTTTGATTACATTTTCACCACAGATTTGTCATGGACTACCACATTAAATTTTGGAGATGACCTGGATCCGAATTCCAGATCCGGATATACGTTTTTTTTTTAATCTGGATCCGAATTTCAGATCCGGTGTGCTGTGTTGTCGTTGTTGTTGTCTTTTTTTTTTTTTTTTTTTTTTTTTTAAGATAACGTCAAAACTACTCGACGAATTTGACGAAATTTTTTACCACAGATAGATCTTAGGTCATGAATGACCCCATTAAATTTTGGAGATGATCCGATCCGGATTTGCATTTTTCGCGATTTTAAAGATAATGTCAAACAAATTTACAGATTATAACTAAATTCCCACCATAGATTGATCATAGGCATTGGACGACTCCATTAATCTTTGGTGAAGGTCAGAAATCTAATTGCTCTTATTATTTTTACTATTATTTATTATCATTTATTATTATTTATTATTTATTATTATTTATTTTTTATTATTATTTATTATTATTATTTTCATTATTATTATTATTATTTTTACTATCATTTATTATTATTCATTATTTATCATTTGCTATTTTTTTTTATTATTTATTATTATTTTTTATTATTATTATTATTATTATTATTATTATTGTTATTGTTATTATTATTATTATTATTATTATTACGTAACGTTTGTCAGAAATGACTACAACTTAAAAAACAACCTTCTTCTAAATTGAATATACGTTGACTTTAATGACAGATTTCAGTAGACAAAGTACAGTGAAACAATATAGATAATGAATTAAATTTATGGAAATGAATAGACATAAGAACAAAGAAATGTAATCGAGGAATTCCATCTTCCTCAGTCCTTCATCTGTAATATATTCCATTTCCCCTTAATATATGTAAACTGAAACTCCCTCTTGCCCTGGAGGTAATCGCCCTGCTTATAATTTCAATTTTCCCAAACATATAATGAAATCCAGGTTTCCTTTGACGTTTGTGTATTAGATGATAGATTAATTATCTGTTTTGTATAATTCATTAATTCATTTGTCCGGAATTTTTTTTTTTTCCCGGAAGATAAAATTTTATTATTCTGAGTTAAACTTGCACCATAAGAATTCGCGTTCTCTATGAATAATAAAAATCTCGCCGTTATAATTATGAGCAAGCATCTCTCTCTCTCTCTCTCTCTCTCTCTCTCTCTCTCTCTCTCTCTCTCTCTCTCTCTCTCTCTATTTATATATATATATATATATGTATATATAAATATATATATATATATATATATATATATATATATATATATATGAATATAAATATATATGTATATATATATATAAATATAGATATATGTGTATGTATGTATGTATGTATGTATATATATATATATACATATATATATATATATATATATATATATATATATATATATATATATATACACACACAGTCAGCGCGGGTCGGTCCGTCCGGGCAGCATCCGCCGTGCATTCATTTTGGTCCCCCCCCCATATCTACACTAATACACAATATAAATCAATAAAAATTTAATCGAACACTCAACAATATCCCTGCTACGTGTCTATAGGGTAGCCTTTCCTCTTCTTGACCTCCAAAAGTCGTTGAGGAACACTATCGGCGAGGTTTTGTAGTATTTCGGCAGGTATTTCCGCCCACACCTTATGGAGCGCCGCCTCGAGAAGTGTCACGTTTGTCGTCACTTCTTTACGAAGGCGGGCTTTAACTATCGCCCAAAGGTTCTCAATGGGCGAAATATCAGGACTTTGACCTGGCCAATCAGGAATATAGTTCACTTCGCTATTTTCCAGCCACTTTTCCACTTTTTTAGCCGTATGGCAAGGGGCACCATCCTGCTGAAAAATTTCAGCTCCTGTAGCCGCAAAACAATCCGCTAAATTGTCTTTTAAAATGTTCAAATAGCAGTCAGCATTAACCGTTATGCCTTTAGGCAAAACAACAAGGCTTGGGGCACCATCGTAGGCAAACGAATCCCAGACCATAAGCGATGCTGGGTGCTTAACTGTCTTGGCCGTTAGATTAGGCTTAAGAGGATCTGACCCCTTTCGCGGCCACACTTTTTTTCCCGGTCGTCTCACTCACACAAAAGGTCGCTTCGTCACTCCACAAGACACTTTGCCACTGCTCCAAGGTCCAATCCTTGTATGTCTTGGCAAAAGCAACCCTCCTCTGCCTTTGTTTCAAAGTTAAAGCGGGCTTCTTTCTCGCGATCACTTTCTCGAAGTCGAGGCGCTTCGACAGGTTTTCCTGAATCGTACGAACACTGACGTCGCTCAACAATTTAGGGTTCTGTTCTTTCAGTTGCTTAGCCGTTAATGTTGGATTTCTTCTAGGCTTTGCTTTAATATAACTAAAGTACGATCAGGAATCTTCCGGGGAGGGTAACCAGCCTGGGAGTGAGAAGGAATCTCGGCGCTTCCTCCTGCCTTGTACTTCGCCACCAAGCGCCTCACTGTCCTCTCGTTCACGCCAGTATTCTTCACTATTTCCTTCGTTTGCAGACCTAAATTATGACAGGTTATCACTCTAACAATGTCATCGTGACTTGTACGGGGTCTAGACATCACTGGGGGGGGGTTTGATACACAAAAATGCCACGCGAACTCACAAAAGAACGATTGCAACTCGGCCCTCTCAACCTGACACCATCTCACTCCACGACTACAGGAAACACACTGGCTAGCTTCCACCTACGCAGATATGTGGATGCCAACTTGTATAAAACGGTGCCAATTAGTCAATTTGTCCCAGTCGATTTTTTTCCCCGATAAACCCCATGCCTCCGATTTCCGCGGACGCTGTGTCCGGCCCACTACCCGGACACAGAGATCCGCGCTGACTGTATATATATATATATATATATATATATATATATATATATATATATATATATATATATATATATATATATATTTACACAAACACACACACGTATACCCTGTTACACTGAATGGCATTGCCATCACATCCGGGGTGGGAGGAGGTAGTCATTCCCTGGTGAGCTGGGTTTACCCCGATAGGTACACCTCGGAAACCATTATTACCCGGGGGGGGGGGTTTGTAGGAAAGGTTGAATCTGTGTAAGCATATCTATAAATATTTATCCGTCCTTTTTGCCGGGTCGTGTACACTAGAAATAGCAATAACGGTAGTTATTTCCTCTAACCTAATAGCAATAATAATAGTTCTTTCCGCTAATCTATATAATATGAAGAAAAATGCCATCATGTGGAAAGTAACAATGCATCTCATTATTTAATTTTCGTCGCGAAGTTTATAATGAATTACGCATTCTCGTTCATCATTTATATTTTCATGAAACGTCTCATTTAATTTATTTTTACTTTTGATTTAATTGTGTTGTTATGGAGAAGGTTACTTCGGTTCATTAATAAGACTCTCGGTACCAGATCTTGTTTCTCCTTGTAGTTAAATTCCTCTGAGACTCTGTTTTCGTATTGGTAGTCATTTTAATTGTAATCGTTTTATTGTCGTGAAAGACTTACCCGCGTTCAAAGTGAAAAAGTGAATTTTTGTTGGGGTTAACAGTTTATTTCTCTCTCTCTCTCTCTCTCTCTCTCTCTCTCTCTCTCTCTCTCTCTCTCTCTCTCTCTCTCTCTCTCTCTCTCTCTCTCTCTCTCTAATATGATAATTTCCTCTTGGTTTTCAATAAAACCAGCTTTGGGAAACACCTCTAGTTGATAACTGTCGTGAATTACAGTTCCATTCTTGTTTTTATCTTAGTTTTATTTTATAATTTTCCATTTCTCAATTAAGTGAATTTGAATTAAAGTCTCATTACAGGAACATTCTTAATCCAACCGGTCACTGTATCAAACAATGCCAATATTCAATTAAGTAGAGAATGTGTGTTGTTTAGTTATTTTGATACTCTGCTTACAAGTATTGAATATGAGCAACTAATTCCATAATCTTTCTACATTCTTTTCTTTTTTTCTGACCTTAATATGGTCATATGGTAACTGTTTTATGTCCAGTACTGTATTCGTGGAACCTTGTATATTTTCCATGGATGTTTAACACAAAGAAAAGTCCTTTACTGAAATAGGCTCACAATTTCGAGAATATTAACATCTACATTATCCAAAAAGTTATCTGTTTTTAATTGACGTTTAGGAGTGGTATTACGGTCACCAACCCGTAAAAGATAACAATAAAGTAGGGTAAAAATGACGGTCGCCAGTATTTTACTGAAATACGACTAGGAACTCTATTTTTACGGAGATTTTACTGAGAATTTCCGGTTAAAATTACGGTTTTTTAACACTGTGTGATGCAATTTAAATACATCAAAATTACTTTGAAGTTGTGTGTACTATTATTTATTTCAGGCGA
>NC_090744.1:34718593-34723593 GCF_036898095.1 Palaemon carinicauda
ACAAGGGGATAGAAAAGAATCATATACTAGTGAAAATGTCTTATACACCCCACCCCCCTTTGAGCAAGGATTACCTTGACGAGGTCCTCCCGTTTGAGGTTGTGTAATGTACCCATTTGACGTACTGATAGCTGGGCTACTCTCTCTCTCTCTCTCTCTCTCTCTCTCTCTCTCTCTCTCTCTCTCTCTCTCTCTCTCTCTCTCTCTCTCTCATAGTATAAAGTAATCATTGCAGCCATGACTCTAGACAAACTATTATTAATATATCGTTCCACCTTCTCTGGAACTGCAAACATAAGTCTCTTTTTTATAGTTTATATATGAAAGATCTGCTTTGATGATGTTACTGTTCTTAAAATATTTTATTTTAATTTTTCATTAATTCTCATATAATTTATTTATCTCATTTTCTTTCCTCGCTGGGCTATATTTTGCTAGTTAATCTCTTGGTCTTATGGCGTCTTGCTCTTCCTACTAGGGTTGTAGCTTAGCTAATAATGAACTGTTCTTAAAATATTTAATTTTAATTTTTCATTAGTTTTCATATAATTTATTTATCTCCTCATTTTCTTTCCTCGCTGGGCTATATTTTGCTAGTGAATCCCTTGGTCTTATGGCGTCTTGCTTTTCCTACTAGGGTTGTAGCTTAGCTAATAATATTAATGATAACAATATTGATAATAGTCTAACAACCTGTTACATTATTCATCGGACCTTGCTTTCCTGTCCGATGAGAGAGAGAGAGAGAGAGAGAGAGAGAGAGAGAGAGAGAGAGAGATCAGGAAGAACGCACCGAGGAAGTATCTTATTTCTTTATATCTGTTCCTTTTGTAACAAGGGTAAATTGGGACGCCCGTTGTCAACTGGGACGCAATAGTTAAAGTGAAGTTAATTAACCGAGATGGATGTGTTTTGAAAATGCTTTCATCTTTTACGCCTGGCACATGCTTTAATGTTCGAAATAGATACGTGGATGTTTCGGAAACGAGAGCATTTGAAAATGTATTGTCCCTCCCCCTTTTTAATAAACATGTGCAAGCACATGCGCCTGTTTTGAATGGTTAGTCAAGTATTATGTCCGTTGTTGTTTGAATGTTTTAATATCAGTGTGGGAAGTGCAAAGTTTCAGTTCAAATTTTATTGTGATTATGATTATTATTTTTATTTATTCAATTATTTTTATTATGAATGATCCCTAAAAGGCCACTATCTTTTTGATGAAGCTTACGTCTGCTAGACGTAACAATTACTGTATGAAGAGATAGAAAGCATAATTAAAGGCACATGAAAATGTAAATATAAACAGTAAATAAATAGGGAAAAGCCGACATATGGTGTGGTCCTGTGGAAAGAATTAAGAAACGAATGATCAATGATACGAGTTTACATTTCGGAATGTTTGTGTATGATGGATCAGTTATTGAATGGAAGGGTCTAAATATACAAGAAGGGTCAGAGTGCATGCAAGATCAAGGTGGTTTCTGATAAACTTTCTGTGTAGTTGTGTGGATCACCCAATGTCAAATTTTTGTGTGCAGTGTGTTTTATGTACAGAAGTGGAAGTATGAATGTAGCAGTGATCAATGGATTTTTGTTAGTTAGCAGGCAATGCATGTAAGGGGGAATGCATATGTATATATATATATATATATATATATATATATATATATATATATATATATATATATATATATATATACACACATATATATATATATATATATATATATATATATATATATATATATGTGTGTGTGTGTGTGTGTGTGTATGTGTGTGTTTTAGTCTATAAATAAATTGTATTGTCAGGTCATTTCATTAAAAACTGATTAGAAATTCCAGTTGCCTAATGTGCTGTGGTATCTTTATGTAAATTACCAATTGATCGGCTGAGAAATTTGTAGGTGAAACCATAAGTCCTGGCCGTACCAGCTGGGCAAAAATCGTTATCAGACAGTGATGGGTTGCAGGAATCAACGGCGATGACGTCACAAGTGTAAAACCAAAGTCTTTGGTTCTGGCAATAAACAGTACTCCCAGATCTAGCTTTGCTCCCTTAGTCTATTTACTAGTTTACCGAGCAAAGACTGATGGGATAAGTTGAAAACCTAAGTCTAAACAATAGGTACTTAACTTAGAAAAACTATTCCCTCGGGCAGTTAAGTTGTTTCAGTCCATTGCAGTCCGAATACATTGCCATGGTAAGCAGCGCAGTAATGATTGACATAGAATAATACTTGATTGAAGCATAATAATGTCTACTCTCTGGTAGAACTATATAGGTATCCTTTGTAAACGAGTTCACATGGACGGCAAAGGGGCTATGCATCAGTATTTAGAATAAGGAAATGAGAATGAACCCCAACACAATTTACAATTATTTTTAAAGATGATACAACCATTTATAACCATACAGATAACATTAATATGGGCATAAAAAAAAAATTACAGCCAAATGCTCTACAGTAAACATGTTACATATGGAATCGTCTATCTGCTAGTGACGTCATTCCTTACCAGAACCTGGAATCGTCTACCTGCTAGTGATGTCATTCCTTACCAGAACCAGGAATCGTCTGCCTGCTAGTGATGTAATTCCTTACCAGAACCAGGAATTGTCTGCCTGCTAGTGACGTCATTCCTTACCAGAACCTGGAATCGTCTGCCTGCTAGTGATGTCATTCCTTACCAGAACCAGGAATCGTCTGCCTGCTAGTGACGTCATTCCTTACCAGAACCTGGAATCGTCTGCCTGCTAGTGATGTCATTCCTTACCAGAACCAGGAATCGTCTGCCTGCTAGTGACGTCATTCCTTACCAGAACCTGGAATCGTCTGCTGCTAGTGACATCATTCCGTACAAGAACCCAGAATTGTCTGCCTGCTAGTGTCGTCATTCCTTACCAGAACCTGGAGTTGTCTGCCTGCTAGTGATGTCATTCCTTACCAGAACCAGGAATCGTCTGCCTGCTAATGACGTCATTCTTTACCAGAACCTGGTATCGTCTGTCTGCTAGTGATGTCATTCCTTACCAAAACATGCAATCGTCTGCCTGCTAGTGATGTTATTCCTTAGCAGAACCTGGAACCGTCTGCCTGCTAGTGACGTCATTCCTTACCAGAACCAGGAATCGTCTGGCTGCTAGTGATGTCATTCCTTACCAGAACCAGGAATCGTCTGCCTGCTAGTGACGTCATTCCTTACCAGAACCTGGAGTTGTCTGCCTGCTAGTGATGTTATTCCTTACCAGAACCAGGAATCGTCTGCCTGCTAGTGATGTCATTCTTTACCAGAACCTGGTATCGTCTGTCTGCTAGTGATGTCATTCCTTACCAGAACCTGCAATCGTCTGTCTGCTAGTGATGTCATTCCTTACCAGAACCTGCCATCGTCTGTCCTTACCAGAACCTGGAGTTGTCTGCCAGCTACTGATGTCATTCCTTACCAGAACCAGGAATCGTCTGCCTGCTATTGACGCCATTCTTTACCAGAACCTGGTATCGTCTGTCTGCTAGTGATGTCATTCCTTACCAGAACCTGCAATCGTCTGCCTGCTAGTGACGTTATTCCTTACCAGAACCTGGAGTTGTCTGCCTGCTAGTGATGTCATTCCTTACCAGAACCAGGAACTGTCTGCCTGCTAGTGATGTCATTCCTTACCAGAACCAGGAATCGTCTGCTTGCTATTGACGTCATTCTTTACCAGAACCTGGTATCGTGTGTCTGCTAGTGATGTCATTCCTTACCAGAACCTGCAATCGTCTTCCTGCTAGTGACGTCATACCTTACCAGAACCTGCAATCGTCTGCCTGCTAGTGACGTCATTCCTCACCAGAACCAGGAATCGTCTGGCTGCTAGTGATGTCATTCCTTACCAGAACCAGGAATCGTTTGGCTTCTAGTGATGTCATTCCTTACCAGAACCAGGAATCGTCTGCCTGCTAGTGACATCATTCCTTACCAGAACCAGGAATCGTCTGCCTGCTAGTGACGTCATTCCTTATCAGAATTTGGAATCGTCTGCTTGCTTGTGATGTCATTCCTTACCAGAACCAGGAATCGTTTGACTTCTAGTAACGTCACTCCTTAGCAGAACCAGGAATCTTTTGGCTTCTAGTAACGTCATTCCTTACCAGAACTAGGAATCGTCTGCCTGCTAGTGACGTCATTCCTTACCAGAACCAGGAATCGTCTGCCTTCTAGTGACGTCATTTCTTACCAGAACCAGGAATCGTTTGCCTGCTAGTTATGTCATTCCTTACCAGAACTTGGAATCGTCTGCTTGCTAGTAATGTCATTCCTTACCAGAACCAGGAATCGTATGGCTTCTAGTAACGTCATTCCTTACCAGAACCAGGAATTGTCTGCCTGCTAGTGACGTCATTCCTTACCAGAACCTGGAATCGTCTGCCTGCTAGTGACGTCATTCCTTACCAGAACCTGGAATGTGTGTGTATAATGCGTTTCTTTTGCAAATATTCTTTTCTATTTCCTTACTGGAAGATAATGCAATCCCATATCACAGTTGGTATTTCCCTAACGCGCACAGTAAGAAATAAAAGTATTGTAACCAATTAATACTCAACGAGACTAAAAACAGATTAAGTATTGAAGTTCAGTACTTGTATCAAAAATGTTCAGTACAGATTAATCCTCTTTTTTATTATTATAAAGGGTGGCTTGGAGGTACCATGATGTTGAAATTATTTTTCAATTGCATTCAACTGTTCATAGTTATTATAGAAAATGTTTGTGAAAGTAGACGTTTTCAAATATGGATATGAATATAAGATTTCAATAGGTAAACATATTCATTAATGCCCCACATCATACAAAAATGCATGTATATTTATGTATATATTGTGTATAATATTTGTATATATATATATATATATATATATATATATATATATATATTTATATATATATACACTTAGTGTATATTATCTATATATCAGTATATACAGTATATATATGTATGTGTGTACATACATAAAGAG
>NC_090744.1:34728593-34736093 GCF_036898095.1 Palaemon carinicauda
CAT
The DNA here is from genome assembly GCF_036898095.1 of Palaemon carinicauda. Lineage (NCBI taxonomy): Eukaryota > Metazoa > Arthropoda > Malacostraca > Decapoda > Palaemonidae > Palaemon > Palaemon carinicauda. Next base: position 34,728,597 of record NC_090744.1, read on the forward strand.
ATATTTTGTTTTTATTCTGTCAGTTTCCACGTTATTTTTCTGCTGAAGTTTACCTTCAACGTATTTCGTCATCGATATTTTTTTAAACATTTTGCACTCCTTTGATGGCCAGTTTTTCATTGCTCAAGTTGTGTTGAAATTGATTTTTCACATACCCAAAGAATTTTACCAGTTTTTATGGTTTATTTATTTATTTAACTCATGGATATTGCGGGCTAAATATTTTCAAACATATATTGTTCTTGTTATCATCTGTTGACGAGAGCGATTTAACATAAATATCTTGATGAACATTCATCGAGGAATCATGAAGTTTATACTAGGGATAACTGAAACCAGGCGGGTGATCACTGTAGAATTCGCATGTGCATTTACCTCCAATGTGGAGCACCTCATTCTGAATGGGGATATCTCTGTGCGATGAAAGGGTTTGTGTATCGCCATGATCAACAAAGCTGTACTATTCAGGTTCACCTATACTAGGTTCGATTACTGTGATCGGTCCGACGAAAATCTCCCACCATCACCGATCCGCGCTGGCCCACGTAGTGATGAAAACTGGCCAAACCCCAGATAAGAAACTTTAGTCCTGCAATGGACCAGAAATGGCTACATTGTATGTTTTTGAGTACCCTGCATTTGTTTGCATGGTTTCATGTTCATTTTTGAGTGTCATAAGGCTGTATGCCTTAGCTTAGGGTGTGTGTGTTGTTTTATCCCACCAAGTTAATTTCTTCAGATGACTTTTCAGAGGGATTTTTTGCGTCTTTTTTAGAAAAAAAATGATCCCAATGTCGTTTGACGTTCTTCCATTATAATCTTCCAGCCAAGGATCTCAAGGGTGACTTTTGATAGCCTTTCTTTTTTTTTTTTTTTGGTGGGGGGGGGGGGGGATCTGGCAACCAGGCAAAAAGTATCTCTTGGTGGTATAGTAATTGGGGTTTGGCTACTCCCGTGATGTTATGCATGATTTGGGGTCAAGCAAATATCACAAATTTCATCAGTGTTATTTTGTGATTGAATATACTATAATTTGTGTCTACATAAGAATAAGCTCTAAAATCAGTTATATTAAATTTTGTTAGGTATAACAGTAAAATATGTTTCTTATGAAATATGAATCCAATGCTGGCTCAAGCGTACTTTGCGCGCACATTCCGAAACATGAATCCTGCTCTTGCCTGCATTGCCATGGTTTCGCTTGTACAGTCGATTGTTCAGCATATACTTTATCCCAGACAGCTATATTTCCCTTTCCTCTGTTGTCTAATCACGTTATGCACTTGTATTGATGACTGCTCCTTCAGTTTTTAGCTGTTAACTGATCTGTTAACTTTAAGTGTCTTCTTTGCTTTATAGAACAATTGAAATTTACATCTCTTGCTCGAAGCATTGTTTCAATTTTGTTTAGCCAGCAAAGTAGTTCCTTTTTACTGATGACCCTGTCTCTTTCCACAGGTTTTAGCAATTCCGGGGGCTTCTAGAAAAGAAAAACGTTCCTGCATGACTTCCATTAAAGGTAAGGTAATTCTACCCCAGGATGTGTTTTGAGGACAGTTCGGTGCAGGCGTGATCCACATGAAAGCACTTTTGATGTTAGCGTGTCGTTTGTTTCCTTGGTGGCTGATATTCCATAACATTAGCAACCAGATTGTTGACTTATCTTTATATACATACACACACACACACACACACACACATATATATATATATATATATATATATATATATATATATATATATATATAGATAGATAGATAGATAGATAGATAGATAGATAGATAGATATATAGATGCGTAATCCTCGAATTTGAAACGTTTAACTGAAACTCGAAATTCTCAAAGTTCAAGCTGAAAAAGTCCACATATGGTGCGTGGAAGGATGGCAATTCAGCAAGTTAAAATGAACAATGTTAGGGCCTGTGATAACCGTTTTTTTTTTTTTTTTTTTTTTTTTTTTTTTTTTTTTTTTTTTTTTTTTTTTTGTGTCTAGACGGAAAACAGATTCATTTATACATGGAAGCTTTATGTTTCATATGGTTCACTAACCATTGGTACACTTTTGGAAAGATCACTTATGACCCTTGTGAAATCAGTGGGTCCTTGAGATTCAATTTTTATCGTGGCAGCCTCTCAAAAATATTCACCACAATCAACTTTCAATAAAAAAAATTTTCATTCTTTTTCAAATCTTTTCAGCTTTGAGAGAGAAGTTCTTTTGTAATTATTTTAGCTTAGGATGGTCGACTTTTATGAGGACTTTTCTCTTATTATCGTTAGGTTGAATTCCACTATAAATTTACCGTGCCATTATGAATTTTAATGAATTCTACACTATCTGTTTGGGGAATTCAGTACTTCCCTTGTCTTTATTTTCATACTCGATTCCATGGTAAACTAATATGAAAATATTTACATTGATGGAATTTTTATAATGAATTTATCTTTCCTTTTCGTGACGTGTTCCTTAATCCCATCAGCACAACCATGTTTTTCATTACCCTATTTATCTTTTATATTGTAAATAAACCATCTTTTTTTTATTTTCTTGAGAATAGAATTCTTGTTTGCATTCAAGTATGTCTTTATCCAATTAAATGCTTTCATTGGTCTTCCCTGTAAGGTATTCAATTGCAAATATCATATACAATAGATACTCTTTTCATCTTTATTTATAGAAGCAGATGCCCTACTTTTCTTCATCGCTTTTCTTCTTCAAGTCGTCTTTTGTAAATGTGTGATTTCCTTTTTGCTCAGTTTAATCGTATTGAAGAGCGGATTGTATCTTATTATAGTCGGTAATTGCCATTTGTTGAAAGGGTTTTCAAAGCTCTTTCAATTATACGTCTTCCATTGTCTTGGCATTGGAACATAGTGTGCTTTGGTACTTGAAAAGGTTTGCACTAGAATTCATAAATACGTTTTGATATATTCAAAATGTTTCGTATGTTCTGTTCTAAAGAAAATACTGATGTTCATGGTGTCTATGCCGAAATTTTGAGCTTTTAAAAGTGAATATTATTATTATTATTATTATTATTATTATTATTATTATTATTATTTGCTAAGCTAAAACCCTAGTTGGAAAAGAAAGATGCTATAAGCCCAAGGGCTCCAACAGGGAAAATAGCCCAGTGATGAAAGGAAATAAGGAAATGGATAAAACTCTTTAAGAACAGTAACATTAAAATAAATCTTTCATATAGAAATTATAGAAACTTTAATAAACAAGAGGAAGAGGAATAAGGTAGAATAGTGTGCCCGATTGTACCCTCAAGCAAGAGATCTCTACCCCAAGACAGTGGAAGACCATGGTAATGAGGCTATGACACTACCCAAAAAAAAAAAAAGAGAACAATGGTTTGATTTTAGAGTGTCCTCCTAGAAGAGCTGCTTACCATAGCTAAAAAGTCTATTCTACCCTTACCATGAGGAAAGTAGCCACTGAACCATACATTGCAGTAGTTAACCACATGAGCGAAGAAGAATTGTTCGGTAATCTCAGTGTTGTCAGTTGTATGAGAACAGAGGAAAATATGCAAAGAATAGGCCAGATTATCGGTCAATGAGTAGGTACTAGGAAAATGAGCCCTAACCAGAGAAAAGGATCCAATGTTGTACTGTCTGGCCAGTCAAAGGACCCCAAAACTCTGTAGTGGTAGTATCTCATTGGGTGGCTGGTGCCCTGGCCAACCCACTACCTCTAGATCCTGATTTGCATTTTTGGCTATTTCTGTGAAGAAGATTGCATCTAAAGTAAAAGACAGATTTTGACGAATTTTTCACTCTGTAGATCTTAGGTCATAGACGACCCCAATAAATTTTGGATATAATCCAGATTTGCATTTTTCACCATTTTAATGGGGAAGTAAAAAATGCTCATTGAATTTTGATGAAATTTTCACATCTGATAAATCTTAGGTCATGGACAATCCCAATACATTTTGTAGGTGATCCAGTTCCGGATCCTAGTTTATTTATTTGTGCTTGTCTGTGAACAGGATTACTTCAAAATTCAAGCAACGGATTTTTACGAAACTCTTTCACCACAAATAGATCATAGGCCAAGGACCACTCCATTAACCTTAGGTGGAGGTCAGAAGTATCTGATTGCTCTTGTTGCTATCATTACCTCCGATAAGGAGATTATGTGATCATGTCGGTTTATTTATTTATTTGTCTGTAACTGTGGACAGAATTATGTCGAAACTACTCGACGGATTTGGACAAAGTTTTCATCACAGATCGATCTTAGGTCATAGACTACTCCATAAATCCTTGGAGATGATCTGGATCCGGATCCCAGGCTTGCATTTTTTGCCATTTCTGTGGACAGGATTACGTCTAAACTACTCGACGGATTTTGACTACATTTTCACCACAGATAAATATTAGTCATGGACTACCACATTAAATTTTGGAGATGATCTGGATGCAAATTCTAGACCCGGATTGGCTTGCTTTCTTTCTTGCTTTTTTTTTTTTGAAGATCTCGTCAAAATTACTCGACGGATTTGACGAAATTCTTACCACAGATAGTTCTTAGGTCATGGATGACCCTATTAAATTTTGGAGATGATCTGAATCCGAATTCTAGATCCGGGTTTTTTTTTTTCTTTTTTATTTTTTATTTATTTATTTATTTTTTTTTTTTGAAGGTTACGTCAAAACTACTCGACGGGTTTAACGAAATTTTTACTACAGATAGATCTTAAGATCTTAAATTTTGGAGATGATCCGATCCGGATTTTGGATCCGGATTTGCACTTTCCGCGATTTTAAAGATGATGTCAAAACAAATTGACAGATTATAACTAAATTCCCACCATAGATCAATCATAGGCATTGGACGACTCCATTACTCTTTGGTGAAGGTCAGAAATCTAATTGCGCTTATTATTATTATTATGATTATCATTATTATTATTATTATTATTATTATTATTTATATATTATTATATATTATTATTTATTATTTTCATTACTATTAATATTTTTACTATCATTTACTATCATTTATTATCATTTATTATTTATTATTTATTATTATTGTTTATTATTATTTATTATTTATTATAATAATAATTATTATTATTATTATTATTATTATTATTATGATTACGTATACGTTTGTCAGAAATGACTTAACTTAAAAAACAACCATCTTCTAAATTGAATATACGTTGACTTTAAAGAAAGATTTCAGTAGACAAAGTAAAGTGAATCAATAAAGATAATGAATTGAATTTATGAAATGAATAGACATAAGAACAAAGAAATGTAATCGAGGAATTCCATCTTCCTCAGTCCTTCATCTGTAATATATTCCATTTCCCCTTAATATATGTAAACTGAAACTCCCTCTTGCCCTGGAGGTAATCACTCTGCTTATAATTTCAGTTTTCCCAAACATATAATGAAATCCAGGTTTCCTTTGACGTTTGTGTATTAGATAATAGATTACTTATCTGTTTTGTATAATTCATTAATTCATTTGTCCGGAAATATGAATGATAACAATCTCGCCGTTATAATAATGAGCAAGTATCTATGTCTCTCTCTCTCTCTCTCTCTCTCTCTCTCTCTCTCTCTCTCTCTCTCCTCTCTCTCTCTCTCTCTCTCTCTGTGTATATATATATATATATATATATATATATATATATATATATATATATATATATATATATATATATATATATACACACACATACGTATACCCTGTTACACTGAATAGCATTGCCATCACATCCGGGGTGAGAGGAGGTAGTCATTCCCTGGTGAGCGGGGTTGATTCTGTGTGAGCATATCTATAAATATTTATCCGTCCTTTTTTCCGGGTTGAGTACACTAGAAATAGCAATAACGGTAGTTCTTTCCTCTAAACTAATAGCAATAATAATAGTTCTTTCCGCTAATCTATATAATATGAAGAAAAATGCCATCATGTGGAAAGTAACAAAGCATCTCATTATTTAATTTTCGTCGCGAAGTTTATAATGAAATGCGCATTTTCGTTTATCATTTATATTTTCATGAAACGTCTCATTTCATTTATTTTTACCTTTGATTTGATTGTGTTGTTGTGGAGAAGGTCACTTCGGTTCATTAATAAGACTCTCAGTACCAGATCTTGTTTCTCCTTGTAGTTAAACTCCTCTGAGACTTGGTTTTCGTATTGGTAGTCATTTTAAATGTAATCGTTTTATTGTCATGAAAGACTTATTGCGTTCAAAGTGAATGTTTGGTAGAGATAACAGTTTATCTCTCTCTCTCTCTCTCTCTCTCTCTCTCTCTCTCTCTCTCTCTCTCTCTCTCTCTCTCTCTCTGTTATGATAATTTCCTCTGGTTTTCAATAAAAACAGCTTTGAGAAACACCTCTAGCTGATAACTGTCGTGAATTGCAGTTCCATTCTTGTTTTTATCTTAGTTTTATTTTATAATTTACCATTTCTCAATCAAGTGAATTTAAATTGAAGTCTCATTACAGGAACATTCTTAATCCAACCAGTCACTGTATCAATCAATGCCAATATTCCATTAAGTAGAGAATGTGTGTTGTTTAGTTATTTTTATACTCTGCTTACAAGTATTGAATATGAGCAACTGGTTCCATAATATTTCTACATTCCTTTCTTTTTTTCTGACCTTAATATGGTCATATGGTACCTGTTTTATGTCCAGTGCTGTATTCGTGGAAGCTTGTATATTTTCCATGGATGTTTAACACAATAAAGAAAAGTCCTTTACTGAAATAGGTTCACAATTTCGAGAATATTAACATCTACAATATCCAAAAAGTGATCTGTTATTAATTGACGTTAAGGAGTGGTATTACGGTCACCAACCCGTAAAAGATAACAACAAAGTAGGGTAAAAATGACGGTCGCTAGTATTTTACTGAAATACGACTAGGAACTCTATTTTTACGGAGATTCTACTAAGAATTTCTGGTTAAAATTACGGTTTTTCAACAGTGCGTGATGCAATTTAATACATCAAAATTATTTTGAAGTTGTGTGTACTATTATTTATTTCAGGCGACGGAAATTATCCACAGCCAGAATATGAACTGGTGGATATATTCCAGCGAGAAGATATAATAATTTAAAAGTCTTTGGCTGTCGAATGTATCTTTCATAAGGTCTTTTCATCAGCATTGTTCGCACCTTTCAGCAGCGGTGCGCGTTGAAAGTTATCGCATTTAGTTAACTTTGCAGAAAGTTTTTTTTTTCTTTTTCCTCCAAAAGACTCCCATCTTTCATATCTCGTATTTTTCAAGCTCTTTTGCGGTTGTCGGATCAAGTATTCGTTAGGGTTCCGTTGTCTTTGATGTTATGCTGTAACTCTGATATTAGGGCGAACAAAGAGAAAGAAGAAATATGATTGGAACGCGAATTTCGTGTGTATTTGGTGTACTTGTGTTGTGTATTTTCTGTGTAATTTTTATCTGTATACTCTCTCTCTCTCTCTCTCTCTCTCTCTCTCTCTCTCTCTCTC